>NC_086101.1:3774928-4027428 GCF_963921235.1 Mobula hypostoma | reverse complement strand
GGTACCTGACAAGATGTATTTTAAAACTGCACCCACCTCTACAGCCTCCTCGGCTTCAGGGAGAAAGTCCCAGCCTGTCCTGCCTCTGCTCTTAACCCAAGCTCTCCAGTCCCAGTCACATCCTTGTAAACCTGTTTTGTACCCTCTCCAGTTGAATGACATCCCTCCTGTTGCAAGGTAACCAGAACAGTACACACTGTTCCAAACGTGGCAGCACCAACGTCTTGTACACTCGTAACAGGAAGTCCCAGCTCCTGTACTCAGTATTCTGACCGACAAAGAAAACCACTCACCCCGTCCCTCTCTGATTCTCATCGAGAGAAAATACAGAAAACTGAGGTGCAAAGGGACTTAGATGTCCTTGTAAAGTAAGGATGTGATGTTAAAATTTATAAAGCACTGGTGAGACCTCACTTGAAGTATTGTGAACAGGTTTAGGTTCATTATCTCTGAAAGGATGTGCTGAAACTGGAGAGTGTTCAAAAGGGGTTTCACAAAAATAATTCCAGAATTGAATGGCTTGTCATAGGAAGAGTGTTTGATGGCTCTGGGCCTGTATTCACTAGAATTCAGAAGAATGATGAGAGGTCTCATTGAAACCTGTCGAATGGTTACAGTGGATGTGGAGAGGATGTTTCCTATAGTGGGAGAGTCTAACACCAGAAGACACAGCCTCAGAATAGAGGGATGTCCTTACAGAATGGCAATTAGGAGGAATTTCTACAGCCAACTAGTGGTGAATCTGTGGAATTCTTTGCCACAGATTGCTGTGGAGGCCAAATCTTTATGTACATTTAAGGCAGAGGTTGATAGATCCTGCCGAAGGGTCTCAGCCTGAAACGTTGACTGTACTCTTTTCCATAGATGCTGCCTGGCCTGCTGAGTTCCTCCAGCACTTTGTGTGTGTTACTTGATAGATCCTTGATTGGTCAGGGCACCAAAGGATACGGGGAGAAGGCAGGAGTGTGGGTCTGAGAGGAAAATTGGGTCAGCATGCTGAAATAGTGGAGCAGACGATGGGCCGAATGGCCTAATTCTGGTCCTGAGTCTGATGCTCATATGGTCTGATCTGAGGGGTGAGTGTACTGAACAATGAGTGGTTGATGTTGGAACTTGCTGCCAGAGGAGGTGATGGTATCAGATACAATCACTGTGTTGAAGAGAGACTCAGAAAGACACTTCAATAGGGATGGCACAGAAGTAGACAAACCTAATGCCAACCAATGGGATGAGTGTAGGTGGATAAATAGGTCAGCACAGAGGTGATGGGCCGAAGAGCCCATTTCTGTGTGATACAATGATGTCTCTGTGACATGAAATAGACTAAATGACTGAGACGCACAGCCCTCCGGTACAGAGAATTCCAGATATAAACTATCCTTTGAGGGTTCACACCATCCTGAGACAGTGACCTCTGACACTCGAATCCTCAGACCAGGGAAACTTCCTCCGTGCATCCTCCCTGTTGAGCGTGGGATGAGTTTTGTGTTTCCCTGAGATCTCCTCTCATTCCTCTAAACAGGGAACAGAGAACATAGAACAGTACAACACAGAAACCGGCCCTTCATTCAACAAGACAGTGACAAATCGATGCCAGCATTAATTCCTCTTCTGTACCAGTTCACCAAAACATCAATTCCTTGATCTTCCAACAGTTTTCTAACTGCACCTTAAATATATACGCAACAATCAGGACTCACACAATCAGCTGCAGGAACTCAGTGGGTCGAGCAGCGCCTGTGAAGGAAAGGGACTGTCGGCGTTTCATGTCGAAATGAGGACTGAGAGTGGGGAGGGTGATGGCCGGGAGAGAGAGGAGAAGGGGAGTGATGCGACAGGAGTCTGAGGTAAATGTGGATTGAGGAGGGGTGAAGGATGATGAGACGAGTCTGAGGTGACTGTGGACTGAGGAGGGGTGAAGGATGATGAGACGAGTCTGAGGTGACTGTGGACTGAGGAGGGGTGAAGGATGATGAGACAGGAGTCTGAGATGACTGTGGACTGAGGAGGGTTGAAGGATGATGAGATGATTCTGAGGTGACTGGACTGAGGAGGGGTGAAGGATGATGAGGCGAGTCTGAGGTGACTGTGGACTGAGGAGGGGTGAAGGATGATCAGACGAGTCTGAGGTGACTGTGGACTGAGGAGGGGTGAAGGATGATGAGATGAGTCTGAGGTGACTGTGGACTGAGGAGGGGTGAAGGATGATGAGACGAGTCTGAGGTGACTGTGGACTGAGGAGGGGTGAAGAATGATGAGATGAGTCTGAGGTGACTGTGGACTGAGGAGGGGTGAAGGATGATGAGACGAGTCTGAAGTGACTGTGGACTGAGGAGGTATGAAGGATGATGAGACAGGGGGAGTCTGAGGTGACTGTGGACTGAGGAGGGGTGAAGGACAATCAGGCGTGTCTGAGGTGACTGTGGACTGAGGAGGGGTGAAGGATGATGAGACGAGTCTGAGGTGACTGTGGACTGAGGAGGGGTGAAGGATGATGAGACGAGTCTGAGGTGACTGTGGACTGAGGAGGGGTGAAGGATGATGAGCAGGTTGCCCCAGGTAGGGCGGGGTGAGGATGTGAGCTGGATTTGGGAGACATTGGGAAGTGAATGATAGACAAAGACAGACACAGAGACAAAACAGTGAGTGGAAGATGGAGTGAAGTTTTGGGGGAGGGTGGGGGAGTGTGAGCTAATAATGGGAACCATTGGGGTAGAGAAGAATGGCAGATGTAACCAGAACCAGGTGGGGGAGGGGTGGAAAGCCTGTGGGTGAACTGTGTGTTTCGGGGCAACTAGAAAGTGTTGGGGGATGAAGATGGGTTGTGAGGGTCTCTTTGCCTCTTTCTGTAACCCCAACCCCCTCAGACACTCATTAGGATAGTGGATGAAATTACAGGGACCCTGGCAGATTTATTTGCTTCACATTTAGCCACAGCTGACGTTCCAGATGATTGGAAAGCGGCTGAGGTTGTGCATTTCATTAACAGGGCTGGAAGATGACTCTGGGGAACTCCAGGACACTGAGCGTAACATCAGTGGTTGGAAAGTTTCTGAGGACAGGATCGAGCAGCATTTGGAAAGGTGAGGACGACAACGTGCTCGGGAAATCACGTCTCACAAATTTGACTGAGATTCTTGAAGAGGTGACAGAGAGGATTGACCAGGACAGGGTGATTGACATTGTTCACATGATCTTCACCAAGGCCGTTGACATCGATGGTAGACCACACTCGGAGTACTGTGTGCATTCCTGGTTCCCGGACTGTGGGATGGATGTCATTACACTGGACAGAAAGATTCAGGAGGATGTTACCAGGACTGGAGGGCTTGGTTTAAAATGAGAGACTGGATAAACTGGGGATATTTCCCTGGAGTTTAAGGGTGACCCCTTGTCAAGGTATATAAAATCATGGGGGGGCAAAGGTAAGGTGCCATTTTTTCCCAGAATAAGGTGTCCAAAACTGGAGGGTGTAGATTTAAGGTGGCAGGGGAATGATTTATAAGGGATCTTTGTCCCCCTTCCCACAAACCCACTCCCCTCACAGCCCCTGATCACCCACACACTCCACTCTCTGTCCTGATGCAGGGTTTCCATCATTAATGATAAATTTATTGAGATACAGAGGGGAATCGGCCCTTCCAGCCCTTCGAACCACACCACCCAGAAATCCCCTGATTTAATCCTAGACGCATCATGGGACAATTTACAATGACCTACCAACCGGTACATCTCTGGACTGTGGGAGGAAACCAGAGCACACGGAGGAAACCCACACGGTCCAGGGAGAACGTGCAAACCCTGTGCAGGCAGCTGTGGGAATTGAACCCTTGTCACCTGTACTGTGAAGCGTTGTGCTAACCACTACGCTACCGTGCCACTGCACCTGGAGCCACAGGAGATGGGAGAGGCCCTCAGTGTGTTCTTAGAGACATGGGTATGGAAGATAATGAGTAATGAATAGACCAATAGGACCATAAGATATAGGAGCAGAATTAGGCCATTCAGCCCATCGAGTATTCTATCATGGCTTATCCTAGATTCCACTCAAACCCACTGTATCTGCCTTCTGTCCATAAACTGACCAATCATAAAACTATCAGTTCTCACTTTAAATATACCTACGGTCTTGGTCTCCACAGCTGTCTTTGGCAGAGCATTGAACAGATTCACTACTTTCTGGTTAAATAAATTCCACCTTACTCTGTTCTAATGGGTCTCCCCTCAATGTTGAGTCTGTGCCTCTAGTTCTGGACACCCACACTATAGGAAACATCCTCTCGACCTCCACTTTATCTGATTCTTTCAATATTCAGTAGGTTTCATGATATCTCCCCGCATTCTTCTAAATTCCAGTGAGTACAGACATAAAGCTGCCAAACATTCCTTATATGTTAACCCCTTCATTCGTGGAATGATCCTCGTGAACCTCTTCTGGACTCTCTCCAACGACAACGCATCCTTTCTGAGATATCGGGTCAAACCTGTGGACAGTACTCCAAATGCAGCTTGACGTGTGTCTTATAAAGACTCAGCATTATCTCATTGTTTTTATATTCGAATCCCTTTGAAATGAATGCCAACATTGCATTTGCCAGTTTTAGCACAATTGTATTTTCACAATGAAATTACTTTGACCTTTGAATCATCCCTGATTGTGTCTCCTTCCAATCAGCTTTGGTCATTTACTGTCTCATGCCTCTGTAATTCCCTTTACCCCACTGTCATGCTGATAGATCTGACTGTATCTCCTCCCTGTTCATCTGCAGGGTGAATTCTCTCATGTTATAGAAACATAGAAAATAGGTACAGGAGTAGGCCATTCGGCCCTTCGAGCCTGCACCGCCTTTTATTATGATCATGGCTGATCATCCAACTCAGAACCCTGCCCCAGCCTTCCCTCCATACCCCCTGATCCCCGTAGCCACAAGGGCCATATCCAACTCCCTCTTAAATATAGCCAATGAACTGGCCTCAACTGTTTCCTGTGGCAGAGAGTTCCACAGATTCACCACTCTCTGTGTGAAGAAGTTTTTCCTAATCTCGGTCCTAAAAGGCTTCCCCTTTATCCTCAAACTGTGACCCTTCATTCTGGACTTCCCCAACATCGGGAACAATCTTCCTGCATCTAGCCTGTCCAATCCCTTTAGGATTTTATATGTTTCAATCAGATCCCCCCTCAATTTTCTAAATTCCAACGAGTACAAGCCCAGTTCATCCAGTCTTTCTTCATATGAAAGTCCTGCCATCCCAGGAATCAATCTGGTGATAACTTCACATTTATCCACATTAAATTGCATCTGCCATGAGTTTGCCCACTCACCCAACCTATCCAAGTCACCCTGCATCCTCTTAGCATCCTCCTCACAGCTAACACTGCCACCCAGCTTCGTGTCATCCGCAAACTTGGAGATGCTGCATTTAATTCCCTCATCCAAGTCATTAATATAAGCTGCTCTAAAAAGCCACCCTACAAATTCCATTTCTCAGGCTTCAGCTCAACCAGATTTTCCCAACCCACCTGCATATTGAAATTCCCCATAGTTATCGGAACAGTGCCTTTATTACATGCATTTTCTATCTCCCATTGTAACGTATATCCCATGTCCTGGCTACTGTTCGGAAGAATGCATCTAACTCCCAACAGGGTGTTTTCACCTTTGCAGGCTCTTAGCTCTTCCCACAAGAAGCTAAACCTTCCAATCCTATGTCACCTCTTTCTGAGGATTTGATTTCAATTTTTACCAATGCACCCACTCTGCCTACCTGCCAGTCCCTTCGATACCCTGTGAATCCTTGGATGTTAAGATCACAAGACAAAGGGGCAGAAGTAGGCCATTCGGCCCATCGAGTCTGCTCTGCCACTCCACCATGAGCTAAACTATTCTCCCATCTAGTTCCAATTTCCGGCTTTTTCCCCATATCTCTTGATAGCCTGACTAATTAGATACCGATCAATCTCCTCCTTAAACACCCTCAATGATTGGGCCTCCACAGCTGGATGTAGCAACGAATTCCATAAATACACAACCCTCTGGCTAAAAAAATTTTTCCTCTTCTCTGTTTTAAATGGGTACCCTGTAATTCTAAGACTGTGGCCTCTTGTCCTGGACTCACTCACCAGGGGAAACAGCCTTTCCAGATCTACTCTGTGCTCCCAACTATGATCTTCTTTCAGCCACTATTCAGTGATGCCCATGATGTCATACCTACCGGTCTCTAATTGTGCGACAAGATCGTCTACCTTATTCTGTGTGCCTAGTGCATTCAAACATAGCACCTTCAATCCTATATTGGTCACTCTTTTAGATTTTGCCCCCTGTTGACTGCAACTCATCCCCCCAACTGCATTTCAGTCCCATCATCTGTCTGTTCTTCCTCACCGTCCCACTACAAAATGCATCAACTTGTATATCAACTGCCCCATCCTCAGCCCTATCACTCCGGTCCTCATCCCCTTCCAAATTAGGGCTTTTCTCCAGAGAGGGTGTGTGAGGAACAAGAGTGCAAAGGTTTAAGATCAGAGCCGATGGACTTAAAAGGGACTTCAGAAATATTTTGTTCACACAAAGGGTGGTGCATATTTGGAATGCCCTGCTATAAAAAAGCAACATTTAAAAGAATATACAGTAGGTAGTACATGGATTGAAGAGTTTTATGGGGCTCTGGACCAAACGTGAGCAGATGGCACCAGCTCACTGGGCAACACAGACAGCATGGACATTGGGACAAATGTAGGACACCCTGACTCGAACAGGTCACCCTAAAGATCAATGTGGTCATCGAGAAAAGGAGATGGGAGAGGGCATGTAAACTAAGGAATTAAGGAACATGAACAGTAGCGTCTTGGAACATATCACAGTGCAAAAGTGAAGGTGAATGAGCCCCAGACCATGATCTACTCTGTCTGAGTACCTTAAGACTCGGGAACAAATTCAGGGCCCTGGCGGATATATTTGCTTCATATTTCACCACAGGTGAGCTGCTGGAAGTCAGGAGGGTGGCTCAGGTGCTGTCTTGAGTTAAGAGGGACTGGAAGGTCAAGCCAGGGAACTCCAGGCCGCTGAGTTTAACATCAATGGTGGGACAATTACTGGAATGGAGACTGAGAGACAGATTTGCCAGCATTTGGAAAGGCAGGGACTGACTCAGGATAGTCAGCTCTGTTTTATGCCTGGGAAATAGTGACTCATAAACTTAACTATTTTTTTTTGCTGAGGTGACAGAAAGGACTGCTGAGAATAGGGTGATAGACATTGTCCACATGAACTTTAGCAGGGACTTTGACAAGCTTCCATGAGAAAGGCTCGAAGAGGTTTGATCACTTGGGATTCAGGGTGAGCTATCCAGTTGGATGTAAAATTGCCTGGTAGCAGGAGACAGAGGGTGGTGGTGGAGAGCTGCTGTCCAGACTGGAGCACTGTGACCAGTCGTCTACATGGGGATCTGTTCAGGGTCTACTATTCATTGATACTAACGATTTGGAAGAGCATATGGATGGCATGGTTTGTAAGTTTGTAGATGACAACAAAATTGGTCATATAGTGAACAGTGGAGGTGTTTATCTAGATCACTGCTGGATCACTGAAACATTTTTGATTATTGATAATGTTATTTATACTTCTCATTATTTATAATTATAGTATGGACAAGATGGGCCGAAGGGCCTGATTCCCTGTTTATATCTCAATGGCTCGAATGAGATATCGACAGAGGATGTGGGCGTGTTGCTGCCTTTGGTATTGCAGCTTTTCACTGAATGTCCTGTTTCTCAACTCGATAAAAGAGCCTCCCGAGGGGAGGGAACGAGGATCTGACAACCGCAGAGACCCTGGAGATTCAATGTAGGGAGGTGCCGGCTTCTGAAATGATCAAATCTCAGTGCAGTCAGATTTGTGGGGAGAGGAGAAATAAAGTTAACTAAAGCTGTAACTGGAGCCTCAGTGAACAACCACAGAATATTCACCGTTTACTGGCCACAAATGTGTGTTGAAATCCCTGTGAATAAACATCGGCGAAACCCATTCCCAGATCATCTTCCTGAGGAATCTCTCCCTGGAGCCTGGCTGTGTTGATGAATTCCATGGAAAGTTATAAACTTCTAACAAGGCTCGACGGGCTGGATGCAGGGAGGATGTTTCCTTTGGCCGATGAGTCTGGAACCAGAGCTCACAGACTCTGAATAAGGGAAATGTCAATTCGCATTGAGAAGAGGAGAACTTTCTTCTCGCAGAGGGGTGTGAATCTTTGGAACTCTCTATCCTGGTGGCTCTGCAATCTCAGTCACTGGGTTCATTCACAACCGGAATCTTGCCGGTCACACACACAAAATGCCAGAGGAACTTGAGTCACGCACGGTTTTCGGAGGGAAATGAAAGAGTTGACACTTCAGGCTGAGACCATTCACCGGGACTGGAAAGGAAGGCAACATAATGGAGAATAAGAATAAGATGCAGAATAAGAAATAGGAGAGGGGGATGAGCAAGAGTTGTCGGGTGAGAGGTGAGTCCAGGTGAGGGAGAAGGCAGATGGAGGTGGAGAGGGGGAATGATCTGCCAATTGTTCTGTGTATGTATGTGAAGGAGCATTGCCAGGCTGGTAATGATGTGTGAGCTTCTCCCGAGATGAAATCTTGACCGAGGTCAATGCTGGGAGGTGTGTCCGGGCTCAGTCTGACAATGCTTCAATGTGGGGGTTGATAATAGTGAGACTCGCGAGTCCAGCAGGGGGCAGACCTGAGTCAGTCAGAGTCTGCAGTCACGGACAGGTCAGACAGGCTGAGTGAAGCAGATTTCCTTCTCTGAAGGACTCGTACGTATTTTCATGACAATCCCATTCACAGGACAGATACCAGCTTTTATTACCTGGTAATGTCTTGGCGTGTTTGTACAGTGTGAGTTGGTTCAAGATACAGTGGATAATCTAACAGTCCCGTGTATTGGGTGTAGTGTGTCCCAGTGCTGGTGTGTTCAGGGGTCGGACATCTCCAGCTGACCATGTGACAGTGATGCCTTCACCCAGAGTTACAGACAGTCTTTGCGAGTAAGTATTGCTTAAAATTGTTCACAAACATGGAGAAAGGAAACTGTAAATGTTTACCTCGCTTAATTGTATCAGACATTTCTCTCAACGTTGTGTTCAACAAAAAGGGCTGATCGAATTTTTCGACAGGTAGAGCGCCCTGTGTCACTGACAACAGATGTTTATCATCACTAATCCTGTAAATATTACACAGCTGGTTATAAACTGAGCATCAGTGATATTTGAACTATTTTACAAATCCAACTGTGTTTCAGTAAAGACCATGTCCTACCTCCTCTTCCGACGAGCTTCCTCCTGAAATAAATAAAATACAGATCTCAATTCACTGACTGTGTACATCCTGACAGCAGGAATTTGAGCCAAGTGATTGAAATTTCCCACTTCTCAGCTCACACACGGAGAAAGGGGATACTGCAACAAGGGACACAGAACCCGGGAGAAAGTACAAGGAATGTTTCTGATAATTATCCCATAACTGAGAGGATGGAACTGATGGGAAAGACTGGACAGGCTGTCCATTTTTATTGGGATATCATGTCAGGGAGGATCAGATGCCGAAATTTAAGATTAGTGGTGGATTGGATTGGGTGTGGGTACAGAACGTATCTGTGCTTGAAATGTAGTGAAGGGAATGTGGAACTCACTGCCACAGGAGTGATTGAAGTGGAACAGCAGAGATTGAATGTAATGGGGAAGCTGGATAAACACATACAAACTCCAGTCCAACTCTGCATGTTGTTCAGGAGAGTGAGGGTGAGTTAGAGTGTGCGTGAGAAAGAGGTTTGGTTGGTTTGCCCTGTAGCATTTTTTGTTTTTTTTTTAATTACAGAAATGACTGCTTCTATAGCTTGTGTTTGGTCACCTTACAGTGGCCACAAAGGATTTTTTATAGCCTATCCCTTGTTTTGAGAGGCCATTTTTCTCGCCTTTGCATAAGCCGTTTGCTAGCGCCCGCGGTAATAGAGGTACGTAGCGTGTTTTGCAAAGAGAGAAAGCAAACCAGTAATTGGAATAGTGATGAAGTTGTTGTCGGACCAACAAGGCGGGACTTACCGTTGTTTCACGGTATAGTTTACCGATTTTGACTCAAGAGGCTTCTGTGAGGAAGCACAGTTGAGTATTGGGTAAAGCTTTTGTAGTGGTTGAATAAAAAGTCACCAGACTACAACTAATTAACTCAAGTAGGGATGATGCAGGATTGGGTGATGTGCTGTAGCTGCATGATGTGGGAGCTGGTGGACCCCATTGTGGTTCCTGGTGACCACATCTGCAGCAAGCGTTGGCTGCTGAGGAACTCAGGCTCAAAGCTGATGACCTGGAATCTGAGCTTCAAACACTGAGGCACATCAGGGAGGGGGAGAGTTACCTGGATTCTCTGTTTCGGGAGGTAGGCACACCCATTAGATTAGCTGCCTCAATTTCAGTCTGTGGTCCGGGCCAAGAGGGTCTGACTGTGGGTGAGGTGGGTAGTGGGGTCCAAGAGAGAACTGGAGGAGCCTCAGCTCTTGGGTCTCAGGTCTGAGATTCTTGCTCCCTGTGTGGATGAGAGTGGAGGCTGTAGGAACAATGAGCAACCTAACTGTGGCACCGTGATTCAGGGAGACAATCGAGGGGGTGGGGGGAGAGAAGAGAAATGTAGTGGTAATTGGGGATGGTATAGTCAGGGGAATAGACAGAGCTCTCTGTCGCAGGGATAGAGTGTCCCGAAGGCTGTGTTGTCTCCCTGGTGCCCGGGTTCGGGATATCGTATCCGACCTGCAGAGGAGTTTGCATTGGGAGGGGAAAGATCCAGTTATCATGGTCCGTCTGGGTACCAACAACATAGGAAGAACGAGGAAAGAGGTTCTACTGAGGAAATTTGAGCAGCAAGGGACTAAATTAAAAAGCATAACCAAAAAGGCGGTCTTCTCTGGATTACTACCTAAGCCACGTGCAAATTGGCTCAGGGTTAAGAAGGTTCAGAGAGTTCCATGTGTGGCACCACGATTGGTGTGGGAGAAGTGTGTTTGAATTCATAGGAAACTGGCACCAGAATTGGCGAAGAGGGAGCTGTTCTAATGGGACGGGCTCCATCTGAACTGTGATGGGACCCGGATCCTGGTGAATGGCATAACTAGGGCTGTGGATAGGACTCTAAACTAAATAGATGGGGGGTGGGATCAACAGATTGGAGAAGTCTGGGTAAAGTAAAAGAGAAAAGCATGGATAAAAATATAGGAAAAGCAAAAGTGACGAAAGAGAAAAGTAAGGGTGGACTGCGGAAAAGACAAGTGCAAAACACACAAAGATCACTAGATTGTAAGGACACTTTACCTGAATGCCCGTAGTATTCATAACAAGGTCAGTGAAGTTGTGGTACCAGTCAGTATAAAGGGGTTTGATTTAGTGGCCATTACAGAAACATGGTTGCATGGTGGAGAGGTTTGGGAATGAAATATCCAAGGATATCAGGTAATACGGAAGGATAGGCAGGAAGGTAAAGGAGGTGGGGTAGAGCTGTTAATTAAGGATCAGATCCGGGCGATAGTGAGAGACGATATTAGATCTAAGGAGCAGAATGTAGTGATTCGGAATAGTAAAGGGAAAAAAATCACTGTTGGGAGTTGTCTATCAGCCACTGAATATTAACATTACAGTGGCACAGGCAATAAACAGAGAAATATCTGAGGCATGAGCAGTTATCGTGGGGTACTTTAACTGGGTGAATTATGTTGGTCGAGGTATTCTTGAGGAGGACTTCATAGAATCATACGTGATAGCTTTCTTGAATAGCATGTGACTGAACCTACAAGGGAATGTGGTAACTTAGATTGGGTCTTGTGCAATGAGACAGGTAAAATTAGTGATCTTGTAGTTAAAGGATCCTTTTGAAAAGAGTGATGACGGTATGATTGAGTTTCTCATACAAATGGAGGGTGCAATAGTTTGATCTAAAACCAGTGTATTATGCCTAAACAAGGGAGACTGCAAAGGGATGGGGGAAGAGCTGGATGTGGTAGACTGGGAACACAGGGTATATGGTGGGACGGTTGAGCAACAGTGGAAGATTTTCAAAGAGATTTTTCATGGTGCTCAACAGAAGTATATTCCAGTTAAAAACAAGGACAGTAAGGGTGGGGAGAGCCAAGAATAACTAAGGAAGTAAAGGAAGGCATCAAACTGAAAACTCATGCGTACAACGTTGCCAAGACTAGTGGGAAACTGGAAGATTGGGAAAACTTTAAAAAGTAACAAAGAACCACAAAGTGAACAATAAAGAAAGGTAAGTTAGCTTATGAAAATAAACTAGCACAAAATGTAAAAATGGATAGTAAAAGATTTTATAATTTTACAAAGCGGAAAAGGGTGGCCAAGGTGAACGTAGGTCCCTTGTAGGACGAGAAAGGGGAATTGATATTCCGTAATGAGGAAATGGCCGAGGCTTTGAATGACTATTTTATTTCGGTCTTTGTGGTGGAGGACACATCTCACATGCCAAAGAGAAAGTATATGACTGCGATAAGAGGTGAGGACCTCAACACAATAGCTATCACTGAAGAGGTAGCGCTGAGCAAACATATGAGCCTAAAGATCGGTAGGTCCTGGAATACATCCCAGGATACTGAACGAAATGGCAAAGGCTTCGGTGATAATTTACCAAAACTCTCAAGATTCTGGGCAGGTCTCAGAGGATTGAAAGACGGCGAAAGTTACACCACTGTTCAACAAAGGATGTAGGCAAAAGTCAGGCAACTATATGCCAGTTAGTTTAATGTCTGTAGCTGGGAAAATGCTTGAAGCTATCAATCAAAAGGAAAAGGCGAAGCATCTGGAAAGAAATGGATCTACCACACAGAGCAGCATGGATTCAGCAAAGACAGCTCCTGTGTGATAAACTTACTGGAGTTCTTTGAGGATATAATGAGCGCAGTGGATAGAAAACAGATAGAAGTTATTTACTTAGACTTCCAAAAGGCATTTGATAAGGTGCCACATAAAAGACTTATCCATAAGATAAGGATGCATAGAGTTGGGGTGATCTATTAGCATGGCTAGAGGATTAGTTAACCAACAGAAAGCAGAGAGTTGGGATACATGGGTGTTTCCATGGTTGGCAATTAGTGGTGAGTGGTGTGCTGCAGGGGTCAGTGCTGGGCCTGCAACTGTTCACCATATACACCCACGAACTGCAAGACAGAATCAGTGTATTTAATTTTGCTGATGACAGTAAATTGAGTGCAAAAGCAAATTGTGCAGAGGATACGGAGAGTCTGCAGAGAGACATAGATAGGTTAAGTGAATGGGCAAGGGCCTGGCAGATGGAGTACAATGTTGGTAAGTGTGAGGTCATCTACTTTAGAAGGAAAAGTGGAAGATCAGCTTATTATTAAAATGGTAAAAGTTTTTAGCATGCTGCTGTGCAGAGGGACTTGGGAGTACTTGTGCATGAGTCGCAAGAAGATTGGTTTGCAGAAGCAGCAGGCTGTCAAGAAGGAAAATGGGATGTTGACCTTCATTGCTAGAGAGATTGAATTTCAGAGCAGGGAGGTTATGCTGCAACTGTACAGGATAATGGTGAGGCCACATCTGGAGTACTGCCTGCAGTTCTGATCTCCTCACTTGAGGAAGGATATACTGGCTTTGGAGGTGGTGCTGAGGAGGTTCACCAGGTTGATTCCAGAGATGAGGAGGTTAGATATGAGGAGAGATTGAGTCACCTGGGACTGTATCGCTGTAATTCAGAAGGATGAGAGGAGATCTTATAGAAACATAAAATTATGAAAGGGATAGAGGCAGGAAAGTTGTTTCCACTGGTAAGTGAGACTAGAACTAGGGGGCACTGCCTCAAGATTCAGGGGAGTAAATTTAGGACAGAGATGAGGAGGAACTGCTTTTCCCAGAGGGAAGTGAGATTGTGGAATTCTCTGCCCAATGAAACAATAGAGGCCACCGCAATAAATATATTTAAGACAAGGTTGGATAATTTTTTGCACAGTAGAGGAATTAAGGATTATGGGGAAAAGGCAGGAAGGTGGGGATCAGTCCATGGTCAGATTAGCCATGATCCTATTGAATGGAGGAGCAGGCTCGATGGTCCAGATGGCCGACTCCTGCTCCTAATTCTTATGTTCTTATGGAGTTCTGGGCACTGTTGCTGGGTGTGGTGATAGGTGGAAGGTTGCTTCTGAAGTGGGAAATGATATGAGAAGAAGGGTTGAAAGACCTGTCTATGATGTAAAATGGGATATAATCTGATGAAGAATATATCTGGAAAAGAAAGGTCTCTAAAACAATGAACCTGTTACAAGCTGATATACAGTGCCTGTAAAAAGTATTCACCCCCCTTGGAAGTTTTCATCTTTTATTGTTATAAAAAATTGAATCACAGTAGAATTAATTTGGCTTGTTTGACACTGATCAAAAGAATAAGACTCTTTTGTGTTAAAAGTGAAATCAGACCTCTACAAAGTGATCTAAATTAATTGCAAATATAAAACACAAAATAATTGATTGCATCAGAATTCACCTCCTTAAATATGACACACCAAATTATCGCTAGTGCAGCCAATTGGTTTTAGAAGTCACATAATTAGTTAAATGGAGATCTGTTTCCGGAGACCTGTGTGCAGTCAAAATGTTTCAAATTGATTGTCGTAAAAATACACCTGTATCTGGAAGGTCCAACTGCTGGTGAATCAGTATCCTGGCAAAAACTACACCAAGAAGTCTAAAGAATACTCCAAGCAACTCTGTAAAAAGGTTATTGAAAAACAAAAGTCAGGAGATGGATACAGGAACATTTCCAAGTCACTAAATTATGTCAATCATCAAGAAATGGAAGCAATATGGCACAACTGTAAATATGCCTGGAACAGGCTGTCAACTGAATTACTCTGCAAGAAGGGGACTAGTCAGAGAGGCCACCAAGAAACCTATGACAACTCTGGAGGAGTTACAAGCCTCAATGGCTGAGATAGGAGAGACTACGAAAACAACAATTGCTCACCGGTCACAGTTTTATGGGACAGTGGCAAAGAGAAAGCCATTGTTGAAAAAAACGAACATGAAATCTTGGCAAGAGTTTCCAGAAGGCATGTGGGAGACTCTGAAGTCAGCTGGAAGAAGGTTCTATGGCCTGATGAAACCAAAATTGAGCTTTTTGGCCATCAGATCAAACACTATTTTAGGAGCAAGGGATACATGGCACATAATCAAAAACATCCCTACCGTGAAGCACGGTGGCGGCTGCATAATGCTGTGGGGATGGTTCACCGCAACAGGCCCTGGAAGGCTTGTATGGCAGAAGAGAAAATGAAAGCAGCAAAATACAGGGAAATCCTGGAGGAAAACCTGATGCAGTCTGCAAGAGAAATACGACTTGGGAAAAGAATTGTTTTCCAGCAAGGCAATGACCTCAAGCATAAAGTCAAAGCTACACAGGAATAGTTTAAAAATAACAAATTTATTGTCCTGAAGTGACCAAGTCAGAGTCCAGACCTCAATCCAATTGAGAATTTGTGGCTGGACTTGAAAAGTGCTGTCCACTCACAATCCCCATACATTCTGACTGATCTTATGCATCTTTGTGAAGAAGAATGGGGAAAAATTATAGTGTCCAGATGTGCAAAGCTGATAGAGAGCTATCCATACAGACTCAAGGCTGTAAATGCTGACAAAGATGCATCTACAAAATACTGACTTCATGGGGGTGAATACTTATGCAATCAGTTATTTTGTGTTTTATATTTCTAATTAATTTAGATTAATGCAGAGATCTGTTTTCACTTTGAGACAATAAAACATGAAAAACATGAAAACTTTCAAGTGGGGAGGGGGGGTGGTGAATACTTTTATAGACGCTGTCGATATTTAATCTGATGTGTAGGTCACAATGTGCAAATCAATCTCAGTTCCCACTGATAGACAGAGAGACCATCACACCCACCACACCAGACACACTCACAGCCTGTGACTGTAACTGGTTACTCTGAGTCTACACGTGGAAATCAATTATACGTGTAAATCACAGAAACGATCACCAGCTCAGTGCTCTGATCAGAGTAACTCATTCCCGAGAAGGTTGCAGACTGTCCTGTGACGTACAGATATTGTGGGAGGCCGGTTTGGGGAATGGCAACAGTCCTGTACAGTCAAAACATCTGTCCAGTTTCAATTTGTTTACAATGATAGTATCTGTAAATACCACATTGAGTTAAAATACATCATTTTGATACTCTGCACTTTTACAGAACCAAACTGAAATCTCTCACCATGAGGAATGTGATATTTTCTTGTTGGTCCAACTGTTCCTGTAACTTGGAGATTTCCTCCTGGATAGAATTTAAATTCTCTTGAATCTGTCGAAGATTTATCTCCATTGGATTTAGAATCCTCGCCTCTTCTTCCCTGAGATCTCGGAGTAAGCGCTGCTCTTTCTCAGTGATAATCTGGCGCAGTTCAGCGAACTGGGATGTGATGTGGGACTGAACGCCGTTTGACTGTTCCTGTCAAATGAAAGGAGAGGCTAGTTTATTATTTGGCTGTAAAGTATTTCCCTATCACCTGGAAGGAGACCATTCAGCCTGTTGACTCTATGCTGATTCTCAGAAATTCAATCCCTGAAACCAATTCTTCCTCACTGACCCATTACCTCTCACCTGATTCACAGTCCACCCGCCTTCACAGGGTTAATTACAGAAGCGAATGATACATTCAACCTGGATTTCTTGGCAATGCCGGCCCACGGTGATCTCAAGGAGAACATGCAAACTCCACGCAAACAGCACCAGAGGTCAGAATCGAATCCAGGTCACTGGAGCTGCGATACTCTATTCGGCATTAAAGAGATCAAAACTACACAATAATAATGGAAATTCTGCTCAGGAAATCCTCACCCGAACTCCGGAAATCTTCTCTTTCTGTTGCCGTTCCATTTCCTTGAGCTCGGATTTCTTTTCTGTGAGAGAGTCTAAGGCAGATTTCACCCGGTCCTGGGAAGCAGAGAGTGAAGGAATTAGACAATAAAGGTGCATTGCCGATTCGGGCCAGTTGATTGACATAAACACCAGGGGTGAGAAAATAAATATGTCATGAAGAAAAACATCAGGTGATCAAAATCGATTTGTTTTTACCTTATAGACTTCAACAGCTTCTTTAATCGGCAGGAAGCGGTGCTCTCTGTGTTCCCGCGCGTCTCTACAGACCAGACAGACCAGTTTCTTGTCCGTCTCACAAAACAGCTTCAATTCTTCCTCATGTTCCTCGCAGTGAAGTTTACTTTCCTTCCCTTTCGGATTCAGGTTTAGTTTTCGAGCTTTCTCAGACAGATTTGCTAAGGCCCGACTGACCCTGAGGGTGCGGTCTGCAAACTCCTCTCTACATTCCGGGCAGGAGTTTCTCTCCGCCTTTTCCCAACACCGTGTGATACAGGAGCGACAGAAGTTGTGCCCACACTCCAGTATAACTGGATCGGTGAAGAAATCCAGGCAGATGGGACAAATTACCTCCTCGGTCAAACTCTCGACCTGTCGTTTCGAAGCCATGTTAACTCCGGCACTTCCTGGTTCAGGATCCTTTCACTTTCGGGGAGCTGCTGAACGCCTGCAGTACCGCGATTGTCCACTAGGTGCGCTGCAGTCTGACGGAATGAACATTATGTTGTTGTGTGTGAAACCCCTTTTACTGGCCGTGTCTGGAGCCCCTCGCTAACAGCCACCGGAATCAGCGGTAAGGAAATCACCTTTCCCACACTCTGTATGTCTAGAGTAGATATGACTTAGTCCCGCTAAATCCGTGAGGTTGGGATGTCTCGCCCACCCGAACCCCGATCTCTGTGAATGCTGTGTAACTTACTGTTCCCATGCAATCGCCCGGCGGCAAAAATAACAGACCATACATAGCATGCAATTATAAATAAAGAATATTTATGAATGTTAACTTAACTGAACAGTTATTAAAGAAAAGAAAAAAAGGAAATATAAGGGCCCACCATAAGGTGCATATAAGTTGGAGCTCATCCTGAAGTTGTCTTTAACTCACACGTTGGACCCTCGGTCTGTCTGAAAGTACACACCACCTTCCGAATTCGCTCGAAAAGTCGAAATCCATCTCGAACAAACGGACTCCCCCTCGGGAGTATAGGTCCTTCCTCCTTGAAGTCATTCAACTGCATAAACAACATTGTGCAACGGGACGGCATCCTCAGCCAGCTTCTCTCCTGTCTCCTCCCAGCCCTCACCAAAAAGACCTCGAACCACACCAGTGTCCACACATAAACCTCTCCGTCCGGCCTTCTCTAGAACCTTCTTCCAATTCCACCATCCTGATTGGCCGACACAACATTCCTAAGTTGAACATCAAAGCCCCTTATCTTAGCTCAAACCCAAACAGGCCAGAAAGCAGAACAGACTGCTCTTATAAAACTGCTAAAATGAAATACCTACAGACAGCAGTAAAAATTGGAACCAGGGCGTTTATACTTGTGCTCAGTAGGAAGGAAACACTGCCGGTTCCACCTCGGGGTGGGATCAGAATCACATTGAACAGGTCGGAAAGTTGGCCATGGACTGCCCAAGCCTGGCCGCAAGACGAGGTCATGGGGCTAACCACCCCATCCTGTAAAAACACAGTGTGACAGGAACGCCAACTGAATCTCCAAAGGCCTCATCCCTGGGATAGGAAGGACCTTCCCCTGGAAGACGATTGAATTTGTGTGGTGAAAGGAAAAGCCACAGGGCTGATCAACCTTCTGCCCAGGACTGAGGCCTCTGGGGAGCTGCTGTTGGCGGCTGGTGCCCCAGTAGGTGTGATGGGATTAAGAAGAACATGAAGGGGCTGTTTGAAGGCAGAGGCCTCTGGGGAGCTGCTGTTGGCGGCTGGTGCCCCAGTAGGTGTGATGGGATTAAGAAGAACATGAGGGGGCTGTTTGAAGGCAGGAGTGAAAGAGACAAGCCCTGAGAAGAGAGGCACAAGAAATTCAGATGATGGAAGCTGTAGTAAGAAACAAGATGTGGGAGCAACTGAGTGGGTCAGGCAGCATCTGTGGAGAGAAATGTTCAATCAACTTTCGGGGTCAAGATCTTTCATCTGGACTGTCTCAAACCAAAATATCGATTGTCCATTCCCCCTACAGATGCTGTCTGACCCGTTCAGTTCCTCCAGCAGCTCATTTTTAAATTTTTCTCGAAGTCCAAAGAGAGTCAGACTGGGGTGTAAAACAGTGGTTAAGTAAACATTTAAATTAGTGTTAAATTAGTTCATGCTACGAAACTGGGATGAGAGGAGTTTATTGTGCTGTGAGGAGACGGTTGATGGCCTGTGGCTGCAGGAAAAAGCACTGAACTGGATATTATATGTCACAGGATGGAAAACATTCAGTGTTTCAGTGAAGTTCTGCTTTACTCTGCCCTTCAAGTGAACAATCTTCCTGACTTCAGCCATGTCTATCCTGGTTCCAATGGGAGGCCTGGTCTCCCTCATTCTGGACACAGACCACAAGTTGCATTCTTTTTATCAAAATAAACTTCATTCACAATTTAAAAATATTCTCAAGAATAATCTGTGCAATGCCTTTAACCAATGAATTTACATTCACAGTAAATCCAATACTTAGTGTTCTTTTACATTCATTAAAACTGATCAGACTGTTGTCGCTCATGTGGCCCCTGGGGTGGTTCAGTACTACAATAATAGAGAGACTTCCTCACCCAACCCGGCCTCTCCCTGTCGAGTAGCAGAGGAACCCTATCCCTTCAATGTGTCCCTCAGCACGTACGCCTGCAGCCTGGAACGTGCCAGTCGGCTACACTCCTCCACAGCAGGGGTTCCCATCCCTTTTTATACCATGGACCAATACCATTAACGAGGGGTCAGTGGACCCCAGGTTAGGAACCCCTGTCTGTGGTCACTCCGTTTTCCTGTGTGTCCTGGGAACAACCTGAAGATCAGTGTCACTCAGCTGCCGTGGTACGGACTCTTGCATCTTTCTCCACATCTTATTCACAAGCCCACAGTCCGCAGAGAGCTGAGAGACGGTCTCATCTCCGCTGCATCAACCCCGGGGCAGCGCGCTGAGGGAGTGATGCTCCGGGTGTGCAGCAAGGACCAGACTGGGAGGGCTCCTCTCCCTGCCAGCCAGGCCAGGTCTTGGTGACTGATGGTGAGATCTGCTGATGGTCTGGACTGTCTGCTCAGGGAACCACCACACTAGGTACATCCAATCGTTGTCCTGCAGTAACTGCAGGACATTCCACGCTGACCACTGCCTGACAGACCCGTGGTCAAAGGTGCTGGTCTGAATGAATGTGACCCATTTCATTAACACAAGGTTCACATCGAGAGTGTGATGAACCTACAAAAGGAAATGGAATCGGCCCAGTACATCACAGGGAGAGCCCTCCCAACCACTGAGCATGTCCACATGAAACGCTGTCAGAGGAAAGCAGCGTCGAGCATCAGAGATCCTCACCACCCAGGCCATGCTCTTTTCTTGCTGCTGCCATCAGGCAGAAGGTACAAGAGCCTCAGGACTCACAGCATCAGGTTCAAGAACAGTTACTGGCCCTCAAAGATCAGGATCTTCAACAAGAGAGGATAACTACACACACTTGCCCATCCATTGAGATGGTCCCACAACCAGTGTCATGCACTTTAAAGACACTTTACCTTGTTATTTCACCTTCCCTGTCTTTATTTATTTATTTGTATTTACATTTGTGCAGTTTGTTGTTTTCTGCACACTGGTAGATCAGTCATTGATCCTGTTATAGTTACTATTTTATAGATTTTCTTAGTATGGCCGCAGGAAAATAAATCCCAGGGTTGTGTGTGGAGACATTTTGGTGCCCTGATGATAAAGTGTACTTTGAGCTTTTGAGTTTCGGGGAACTTCGTTCTCAGCCACATTCACAGCCAATCAGCGAGCACTGCTGGGAGAATCCGGCTCTCATTGGCTGCGGTCAGCCCCGCCCAGTGTCAGTGGGCGGGACGCAGAGCGCTCGGGGCGGAATGCGGTCCGGTGTTTGGAACCGGGAGCGACTGGACCGGTTTTAGACTTCTAAAACATTTGTCAGTCCATATTGTCCCTGAAGAAAACCAAGCTGACTTTGGTCTATGTTATCATGCACCTCCAAGTACTCCAAAACCACATCCTTAACAATCGAATTCAACATCTTCCCAACCACTGAGGTTGGGAATCATTAACTGACCTATATTTTCCTTTGTTCACCCATCCTCCCTTCTTGAAGGCTGGAATGACATTTCTAATTTTCCAGTCCTCAGGAACCATTCCAGATATAGTAAATCTTGAATGATCATTGCTAATGCCTCCACATTCTCTTCAGCTGTCTCTTTCAGAATCCTGGGACTTAGTCCATCTGGTGCAGGTGACTTATCTACCTTCAGACCTTTCAGTTTCCCAAGCTCCTTCTCCCTAGAAATAGCAACTACACTCACTTCTGTCCATGATACGCTTAAACTTCCAGCATGCCGCAGGGTCTTCCACAGTGAAGAGTAATGAAAAATACAGATTCAGTTCATCCACCATTTCCGTGTCCCCCGTTGCCACCTCTCCAGTGTCATTTTCCAATGATGCAATATGTACCCTTCCCTCTTTTTACTCCTTCTGTTTCCAAAAAAAAAGGTTTAGTATCCACTTTCAAATTGTTGGCTAGCATACCTTCATATTACATCTTTTCCCTCCTTATCACTTTACAGTTGCTTTATTGGTTGTTTTGAGATTTTCCTAATTCTCTGACCTCGCTCTGTTTTACACCCTCTCTTTTACTTTTAGTTGGCTTTAACTTCCCTTGTCAGCCATGGTTGAGTCATCCTGCCTTTAGAATACTTCTTTTTCTTTGGAATGTATCTATCCTGTGCCTTCCAAATTGCTCCCAGAAACTCCATCTGCTGTTATCCCTGCTCGTGTACCTTTCCAATCAAATCTGGCCAGCCCCTCTCTGCAATTGTCTTTACACCACTGTAATACTGATACATCTGACTTTCACTTCTCCCTCTTAAATTGGAGGGTGAATTATATCATATCATGATCACAGTCTCCAAAGGATTCCTTTACCTCAAGCTCCCGAATCAAATCAAGTTCATTATAGAACATCCAATCTAAGAATAGCAGATTCCCCAGTGGTCTCAGATACAAGCTGTTCTTAAAATAAATCTGGTGTCATTCGACAAATACTCTCAGAATTCTGAAAACTTTCCTCTGACACCTTTCCTAAGCTTTCCTTCAGTCGCTTCAAATGGATGTCCTCTGGTATTGGCCACTTTCGTCCAGGGAAAATGTGCTGTCTTTCCAAACTATCTGTGCCTCTTATCATCTTGCACACTTTTATCAGTCTGCTCTCATCCTCCTTTGCTCTATGGAGAAGGAAAACTTATTGTAAACCTCCACTGCCTTGCAGCCATACCCACCAATGGGAAAGGCTTTGGTAGCAAACCCTGAGGAAGAAATCCGGATCCGGGGTCCCGAAGGCAGTTTGATGTTGTTTACAACTTCACTCTGGCAACCTCTGGTGCCAAGCTGTAGCGGGGCTTGCCCTTCCCTTGGACTACATCAGTGACGTGGAGAGGGGTAACTTGCTGCATGTTCTTCAAATCTTCCCGCCCAGACCTGTGCCCTGGAGAGGACAGCCCAAGAGAGGTGCAAACCCGCGATCCCCTGGGAACGATGGCTACCTACTACTATGTCTATGAAATGATGCTCGGCACAGGAGTGTCCGTACATAAGGTGACTCTGACAGGAAATGATAAAGTAGTGCTGGTCGGGGATGTGCAGGGGTGGGTCTGTGAGTGGAGGTGTCGTTCGGCCTTTCTGCTTGGGGAAAGTCACTGTTTTTGAGTCTGGTTGTCCTGACGTGGATGCTGCATAGCCTCCTCCGTAACGGGAGTGGGGCAGACAGTTCGTGAGCAAGGTGTGTGTCTTCCTTCATGATGATCCTGGTCCTTTTCCAGCACCTTTCTGAATATATGTCGTAGATGGCCGTTACGCATTGGGCAGTTTTGACTGTTGTGAAATCTATCTCGCTCAACCTTTCCTCATTAAACATGCTCCCTAATCGAGGCAGCGTCCTGTAAATCTCTGCACCCTCTGCACATCTTCAGCTGTACAGTGCAATAAATAATAATGATAATCAACTATTAAGTTACAAGAAGAAATGTATATAAAATAAAAGTTAGTACCTAGTGCAAAAGGAGAAAAGAGCTGAGGAACTGTTCTGGGGTTCACTGTCCATACAGAAATCTGATGGTGGAAGGGGAGATATTGTTCCAAAAACACTGAGTGTGTGTCTTTAGGCTCCAGTACCTCCCTCGTGATGACAGCAATCAGAAGGGGTCTGTCCTGGGTGACTGGGGGTCCTGAATGATGGGAGCCACTTTTCTGAGGCATCACCTGCTGAAGATATACTCGATGCTGGGGACACCAATGTCCATGATGGAGCTTGGTGACTTTACAACTTTCTGCAGCTTTTCCCAGTCCTGCGCAGTGACCCCTCCGTACTAGATGGTGAGGCAACCCATTAAAATGTTTCCATTTGTGATAGTCTTTGGCATCTGTGTCACTCACAATTTTATACACCTCTCTAAGGTCACCCTCCACTCTCCTGCGCTGTGAAGAATAAGGTTCAGCCAGTTCCACCTTTCCCTGTGACTCAGTCCCTTGTCTACTGACATTGTCCTTGTAAATGTCGTTTTGTCGTGCTGGACTCGTCAGGAGTCATTCAGTATGTGACGACATGGTGCCTCCCCGGCGTGCGCGCACAGTGTCATGTCGATGGAGTTGAGGGAGGCTGGAGAAGAATGATAAATGCAAGTGATTCTGCAGGTTCTTGAAATCCAGAGACAGACAGACAGATAGACACACACACAAACACACACACACACACACACACACACACACACACACACACACAAAGTACTGGAGGAACTCAGCAGGTCAGGCAGCATCTGAGGCCCTCCATTGGTCGGGCTCAGCAAGTCGGGACAGTACAATACGGAGAACAAGCTGTTGTCCATGCAGGAGGCTCCCACTCTCTGTGTAGCTGATAAATCCAAAGGAGGGGCAGAGACCAATACAGTCTGACACCAGCATCGTTTCAGACTTTGTCAGTCAGCATGAACTCAACGTAGACCTGCCTCAGGGACTCCAGCTCAGGATTTTTCCTCGGGGTTTACCACCGATGCCTTCCCCACGAGTGGGTATGGCTGCAGAGCAGGGGAGGTTTGAGATCAGAGTTTTCCTTCTCCTCTATGAGCTGCCAGCCACGGGTGACGAGCTCCATTTGCCCGAAAGGTAGCATCTCTGGAGAGGAATAAACCATCGACATTTTGGGCCATGATTCCACATCGGTGTTGCTCTGAGAGAATGAGCCCCACAGAGAGTTTACCACACCTTTGATCTGGCCAGGGTTGGGTTATCACCCTCTGGGAGTGTAATTGGAGCCCACACCCTGTGTACCTGGAGGGTGGAGAAAGTGTTGTGTGGGTGCCGTCCCACTCCCCAACTCCATGGACTGAGAGCAGTTAAGTTGTATCCTGTCTGTCCTCTCCTGACACTCTCTGTGAGGCAGTCTGGTCCATAAAAGCATAACACATCGGAGCAGAGTTAGGCCTTTCATCCCATCCCCTCTTCTCTGCCATTCCAACATGGCAGATTTATTATCCATCTCCAACCCATTCCCCTGCCTTCTTCCCATAAGCTTTGATACCCTTACGAATCAATAATCTATCAACCTCCATATTAAACGTACCCAATGACATTGTCTCCACAGAAACCTGTGGCAATGAATTCGGTACACCCACAACCATATTGGGAAAGAAATTCCTCTCATCTCTGCTCTGAAGGGGCATTCTCCCATTCTGAGAAGGTGACCACTGGTCCCAGACTCCCCAAGACAGGAAACATCCTCCACATCCACTCTGTCCAGGCTTTTCAATATTCATTTGGTTCAAATGAGACCCACCACAGTCCCTATTCTTCTAAACTCCAGTGAGTACAGGACAGAGACATTAAATGTTCCTCATACATTAACTCTTTCATTCCCGGGATCATTATTGAGAACCACATCTCAACCAAACACCATCATGTTCTATGTTAGATAAGGGGCCCAAAACTGTTCAGAATACCTCAAATTCAATCTAACCAATGCCTTATAAGGCCACTGTGTTACATACTTGCATTTATATTACCGACCTTTCGAAATGGAGGATACATTGCATTTTCCTTCCATACCACTGGCCTAACCTGTAATTTGCTGTTTGGGGGATTCTGCATGAGGACCCCGATGTCCTTTCGCACCCCTGAATTCTGAATTTGCTCCCCTTGTTAAGATATTCCATGCCTTTATTCCTTCCACCAGACTACATGACCGTACACTTCCCTTCACTGTACCTGACACATTGGACGATTGAATCTGAAACAACGGACAAAAATCTGAGGTGGAAAGGGTCTTGGAAGTCCTTGTGTAGGATTCCTTAAAGGTTAATTTGCAGGTTGATTCTACGGTCAGGAAGGCATTCATTTCAAGAGGACTACTATTTTAAAGCAAGGATGTAATGTCGAAACTTCATAGGGCATTGGAGAGGCCTCACTTGGTGTATTGTGAGCAGGTTTGGGCCTCTTATCTCAGAAAGAATGTGCTGAAAGTGAGAGAATTCAGAGGAGATTCACAAGAATAAATGGCTTGTGATACGAGTTCTGTGTCAGTGTTCACTGGAATTCAGAAGAATGAGGAGGACCTCATTGCAAACCATCAAATAGTGAAAGGCCGTTATGATAGAGTGCATGTGTAGAGGATGTTTCCTATGGTGGGAGAGTCTAAAACCAAAATACACAGCTTCAGAATGTAGGGGCGTCCTTTAAGAATGGAGATGAGGAGACATCTCTTTAGCCAGAGGGTGGTGAATCTGTGGAATGTTTTTTTTCCACAGGCAGCTGGGGAGGTCAAGTATTTATGTATATTTAAGGCAGAGGTTGATAGATTTTTGATTGGTCTGGACATGAAGGGACACGGGGAGAAGGCAGGAGATTGGGACAAAAAGGAAAATTGGATCAGCCAGGTTAAAATAGCAGAGCGGACTCAGTGGGCCATTGAGCTTCTATATGTTATGGTCATATGGTATGTTCAATTGATAATTAAACACCTTTACTGTCCACCATCTGCAAGTTTACTGATCAGCTCACCCACATTCTCATCCAAATCATTAATGTATTAGTCTATATATCAGAACATAAAAGAAATGTGATTGATTGTTTGATAATTAGGTGAATATGATTTCATCAAATTTCTGTTCAAATTCACATCCACTTGCAGCTTTTTCCATCTTCCCTGTGGAAAATGTTTCTCTTCAGATCTTCTTAATTGTTTTCCACTCTCACCTCACATCCATAAAAATTACCGACCATGGCACCACCCTCTGCCTCCTATCACAAACACGTTTCATCCCCACAAGGATGTCTCTAAATGCTGTGGTGATGTTCTCCCAAATCAACATCACAACTCCCCCTCCTCTCTTACCTCCACTTCTGTCACGTCCTTTGCATCTGTAGCTCAGTGAGGTGGTTTTGATCTTATTCAATGGGATAGCAGGTGCGAGGGGCTGAACAGCCTCCTCTTGCTGCTATTTCTGATGTTCAGAGCAGTGAACAGAGTGAACTGAGGAAGAATAGAAGGGGTCGGGGAATGAATAGAGGTGTACAACAGGAGGGTGGTCCCAAGTAAACAGACATCTGGCAAGTGAGCGGCTTTAAAACTGAGTTTGTAAAGGTTCAGGATCAGCCTGTCCTTGTTAGAGTGAATGGCGAGACTGCCGGGATGACGGAACCCTGGGTGACGAGGGTCATTGAGGCTCTGGACAGGATGGAGTCGTGTGTCAGGGGAAACAGACTCGGGTCCTCGAGGAGTAGAAGGGGTGTAGGAGTTGGATATACCTCATGGATATCTTGTGACTGTCTTATGAGGAGGATGTAATGGTCTTTTGGAGGTCACCTGATGTAATTTTCCCGCCGATGTGAGATCACGTGATGACCTGTTCTCACCAGGTATGTAAGTGTGGACCCTTTGGTAACGCAGTTAGTTTTCTAGTTAGAACGTTAGCCAGATACACCGCTCCACTGCATATTTGTTTTTTGACGCAGTTTCGATTTAAAACGGAGTTTTACGTTCTATTGTAAGATACAACAGTGTTAGGCCGGCAGTTTAACCAACGTTGCCAGGTTTGTTGATGTGTCTTTTCAGTAGTATTGGAGAGTGAAGACAGCAACCTGAAGGAGTCGTTCAGTGGTTGAAAGGATCGACCATTATTGAATTCGTTCAAGAAAGAGTGATCTACATGAGATAGCCTCCGTTAAAAGCAGCAGAAAAGGTTGTGCAGGATCTAATATCCAGAGGTAAAGGTCAGAGCCTTTAAACCGTTTTATTTCCGTCGTCGTGAATCCTGCGGACAAGGCAGGATTCGGCTGGGACTTGTGTGACGTCGTGTCCTCGAGGAGTTCTTTACTTCAGGAAAGTCTCTCCTAATTGACTGTATAAATCTTTAAGAACTGTTTTCGCATTTAGCGCTTTAAGAACTAGTACTGAGTGGCGGTTTGTTAACTGGCCGCGTAGCAGTCTACTTCCGGTTAAGATTTTTCGTTTGTTTATCTTTTTATATATTGAGCAGAGTTTAATAAATGTTTGATTGTTTTTATAAAACCTGACTCAACTCAATTCTATATTCTTTGTTGCCGGTCACGTGACAGAGAACACTAAAAAGGGAAAATCAAGTGGTCATTAAGGGGACGCAAGATAGGTTTAGCGGGTAAGATAAAGGTGATTCCAAAAATATTCTTTGAGTCTGTGGAAAACAAAAGGGTAACTGGTGATGGAATATGTCCCTTGAAGGATCAGTGTCGTTATCTATGTGTGGAGACACAGCAGATGGGTGAGGTCTGAAATAAATACTTCTCATCTGTATTTACTGTGGAGAAGGTGATGGAAGCTGGGGAATTCAGGGAGGAGAATACGAATGTCCTGAAACATACCGACATTACACAGGAGGCTGGCCAGCTTGAACACATAAAGCTGAATAAATCCCAGGGTGTGACCCAGTGTATCCTCTGTCATGGTGGGAATCCAGGGACGAAATTGCTGGGTCCCTGGCTGTGATATTTCAAACACTGAACACAGAACAGTACAACACAGGTACAGGCCATTCTACCCACACTGTCTATGCTGACCATGATGTCATCATGTTAGGTTGCAAATGATCCATAATCTCCATTCCCTGTTTAAATGTCTGTTAAACATCACGATCGTATCTACTTCCACCACTCCCCATCCCAGCCGCACATTCCAGGAAGATACCACTCATTGTGTCCAAAAGCATGCCTTGAAGATCCCGGTTTAACTTTGACCCTCTTACTTTAAAGCTTTACCCTTCACGTCTTGTCCTCAGGGAGATGACACTCACCGAGACTATCTCATAATTAGAAGAATAAGAGGTGGTCTCACTGGCACAGACACAGTCTCACTGGGTATTGACAGGGTAGAGGCAGGAATGATGTTTCCCCTGGATGGAGTGTGGAACCAGGAGTTACAGACTTACAATCAGAGTTCGCCTCAGCAGGACTGAAATGAGGAAAAGTTCCTCACCCAGTGTGCAGTGGAATTCTCTACAAAAGATTTCTGGATTTAAAGGGCACAGCGATGATGGGTGCAGGAAATTGGCACTGAGGTCAATGATCAGCCAAGTTCTGAGTGAAGAGTAGAACAGGTGAAAGGGGACGAATGGCCACTTTTTGTCCTGTTTCTTACTTTCATCAAACACAAATCGATCTTTTTGTCTTTTAATTTTTTGGTTTTCAGTCTGTTGGATTACACAGGGGAGTGAAAATTAACCATTTTCCTTCACCATGTCGATATAATCATGCACCCTAGGGATGGGATAATCGTCTGTTTTTGTTAAAGCCATCACCTTTCCATCATCAGTGCAAAAGCTAATACTACCTTCCGGTTTAGGTACCATAACACAAGATGAGCTCCAGTCTGAAGTTGAAGGCCTAATAATGCCGTTCTTTAACATATACTCAACTTCTTGTCCAGCCAGTTTACATTTTTCTATATTCATGTGATAAGGGTGTTGTTTTATGGGCGTGGCCTGACCAACATTGACGTCATGTGATGCGACTGTGGTTCTCCTTGGAACATCGGGAAATAAGTCTTTAAATTTCAAATTAATTCCTTCATTTGTTGTCGTTGCTGTGGCTGCAAATAGGCCAACTTGTTATCAATGTTTTCTAGAACAGTCGAACTTGTTAGTCTTACTGGGACAATGTTTCATTTAGAATAAACCTCCGATGAGTTAATTCATTCATTCCCAGGGTTGCCAGATTCATTTGTTTTGATAACAACACTCACGGGTGGTGCCTGCTCTTCAAAATATGATTTCAACATATTTAAATGTACCAGCTGTGTTGACTTTCGTCGGTCGGGTGTTCTGACTATAAAATCTACATCATCTATTTTAGACACTATTTGATATGGGCCATGGTATTTAGCTTGAAGTGGGTACGTCAATATTGGAAATAAAACAAGCACCTTATCTCCCACTTGGATTTTTCTTTCACGAGTCTCTCTGTCCTACCAACACTTCATTTTATCCTGAGAAAACTTTAAGTTTTGTCTCGCTAGGCTACAGGCTTGGTGTAATCTTTCCTTGAACTTCAAAACACAATATAACCATATAATAATTATAGCACGGAAACAGGCCATCTCGGCCCTTCTGGTCCGTGCCGAACACTTACTCTCACCCAGTCCCACAGACCTTCACTCAGCCCATAACCCTCCATTCCTTTCCTGTCCATGTAGCTATCCGATTTAACTTTAAATGACAACATCGAACCTGCCTCAACCACTTCTGCTGGAAGCTCGTTCCACACAGCTACCACTCTCTGAGTAAAGAACTTCCACCTCATGTTACCCCTAAACTCTTGCCCTTTAACTCTCAATTCATGTCACTCTTGTTTGAATCTCCCCCAGTCTCAATGGAAAAAGCTTATCCACGTCAACTCTATCCATCCCCCTCATAATTTTAAATACCTCTATCAAGTCCCCCCTCAGCCTTCTGCGCTCCAGAGAATAAAGACCCAACTTTTTCAACCTTTCTCTGTAACTTAGGAGATGAAACCCAGGTAATATTCCAGTAAATCTTCTCTGTGCTCTCTCTATTTTGTTGACATCTTTCCTATAATCCGGTGACCACAACTGTGCACAATACTCCAAATTTGGTCTCACCAATGCCTTGTACAATTTCAACATTACATCCCAACTCCTATATTCAGTGCTCTGATTGATAAAGGCCAGCATACCAAAAGCTTTCTTCACCACCCTATCAACATGAGATTCCACCTCCAAGGAACTATGCACCATTATTCATAGATCCCTCTGTTCTACTGCGTTCTTCAATGCCCTACCTTTTACCATGTATGTTCTATTTTGATTAGTCCTACCAAAATGTAGCAGCTCACATTTATGAGCAGTAAACTCCATCTGCCATCTTTCAGCCCACCCTTCTAACTGGCCTAAATCTCTCTGCAAGCTTTGAAAACCTACTTCATATTCCGCAACTCCACCTATCTTGGTATCACCTGCATACTTACTAATCCAATTTACCACCCCATCATCCAGATCATTAACGTATATGACAAACAACACTGGACCCAGTATAGATCCCTGAGACACACCACTAGTCACCGGCCTCCAATCTGTCAAACAGTTATCCACCACTATTCTCTGGCATCTCCCATCCAGCCACTGATAAATCCATTTTACTACTTCAATATTAATACCTAACGATTTAACCTTCCTAACTAAACTTCCGTGTGGAACCTTGTTAAAAGCCTTACTGAAGTCCATATAGACAACATCTACCGCTTTACCCTCGTCAACTTTCCTAGTAACCTCCTCAAAAAATTCAATCAGATTTGTCAAACATGACCTTCTACGCACAAATCCATGTTGACTGTTCCTAACCAGACCCTGTCTATCCAGATAATTATATATACCATCTCTAAGAATATGTTCGATCTGACGTCAGACTCATGGGCCGATAATTGCTAGGTTTACTCTTAGAACCCTTTTTAAACAATGGAAAAACATGAGCAATACGCCAATCCTCCAGCACCATCCACGTTTCTAATGACATTTGAAATATTTCTGTCAGAGCCCCTTCTACTTCCACATTTACTTCCCTGAAGGTCCGAGGGAATATCCTGTCAGGACCCGGAGACTTATCCACCTTTATATTCCTTAAAAGCGCCAGTAATTCCTCTTCTTTAATTATCATAGTTTCCATCACTTCCCTACCTGTTTCCCTTATCTTACACAATTCAATATCCTTCTCCTTAGTGAATACTGAAGAAAAGAAATTGTTCAGAATCGCCTCCATCTCTTTTGGCTCCACACATAGCTGTCCACTCTGATTCTCTAAGGGACCAGTTTTATCCTTCACTATCCTTTTGCTAATAATATAACCATAGAAACGGCTGTGATTTATTTTCACCTTACTTGCCGATGCAATCTCATATCTCCTTTTCGCTTTTCTAGTTTCCTTCTTAAGATTCGTTTTACATTCTTTATATTCCTCGAGCACCTCATTTACTCCATGCTGCCTATATTTATTGCAGTTATCTCTGTTTTCCGAACCAACTTTGCAATATCCCTTGGAAACCATGGTTCTGTCAAACTTTTAACTTTTCCTTTCAACCTAACAGGAACATAAAGATTCTGTACCTTCAGAATTTCACCTTTAAATGACCTCCATTTCTCTATTACATCCTTCCCATAAAACAAATTGGCCCAATCCACTCCTTCTAAATCCTTTCGCATCTCCTCAAAGTTAGCCTTTCTCCAATCAAAAATCTCGACCCTGGGTCCAGACCTATCCTTCTCCATAATTATATTGAAGTTAATGGCATTGTGATCACTGGACCCGAAGTGCTTCCCAACACAAACCTCCATCACCTGACCTATCTCATTCCCTAACAGGAGGTTCGACACTGCCCCTTCCCTAGTTCGTAGCTCTATATATTGCTGCAAAAAACTACCCTGCACACATTTTACAAATTCCAAACCATCCAGCCCTTTTACAGTATGGGCTTCCCAGTCTTTGCGTGGAAAATTAAAATCTCCCACAATCGCAGCCTTGTGCTTACTACAAATATCTGCTATCTCCTTACAAATTTGCTCCTCCAATTTTCGCTCCCCATTTGGTGGTCTATAATACAACCCCATAAGTGTAACTACACCTTTCCCATTCCTCAATTCCACTCAAATAGCCTACCTAGACGAGCCCTCTCATCTATCCTGCCAGAGCATCGCTGTAATATTTTCTCTGACAAGTAATGCAACACCTCTCCCTCTTGTCCCTCCGATTCTATCACACCTGAAGCAACTAAATCCAGGAATATTTAGTTGCCAATCACACCCCTCCTTTAACCAGGTTTCACTAATAGCTACCACATCATACTGCCAGGTATCAATCCATGCTTTAAGCTCATCCACCTTTCTTATAATGCTCCTAGCATTAAAATAAATGCATTTAAGAAATTTTCCACCTCTTACTCTCTGTTTATCACTGACGGTGCGAACAACTTTACTATTTTCTTTTTCTTCCTTCTCCCCTACATTTGTTCCTACACTCTGGTTCCCCTCCCCCCTTGTATCTAGTTTAAATCCACTGGAGCCTCTCTAGCAAACCAACCTCCAAGAATATTTGTCCCCCTCTAGTTCAGATGTAAACCGTCCCGCCGGAACAGGTCCCACCTTCCTGGAAAACTGCCCAATTATCTATAAATCTGAAGCCCTCCCTCCTGCACCATGTTTTCAGCCACGTGTTGATCTGCGCTATCTTACTATTTCTAAACCCTGCTGCACATGGCACTGGAAGCAATCCTGAGATTGCTATCCTGGAGGTCCTGTTCTTTAACTTGGCGCCGAACTCCCTAAACTCACCTTTCAGGACCTCCTCACTCTTCCTATCCACGTCGTTGTTTCCTACATGGACCACGACATCCGGCTGCTCACCCTCCCGCTTGAGAATACTGAGAACTCGATCCGAGATATCGCGGACTTTTGCAGCAGGGAGGCAACAGACCATCCGGGATTCTCGCTCTCTCCCACGGAACCTCTTATCTGTTCCCTAACCCCTAACTATCGAATTCCGTATCACTACTGCTCTCCTCTTTTCCCCCCTTCCCTTCTGTGCTGAGGGTCCAGTCTCGGTGCCATAGACGCAACCACTGCAACTTGTCCCTGGCAGGTCGTCCCCATCAACAGTATCCAAAATGATATACTTATTATTGGTGGGAACTGCCACAGGGATGCTCTGCTCATTCTGTCTATTCCCCTTCTCTCTCCTGACAGTCACCCAGCTACCTGTCTCCTGACTCTTAGGGGTGACTACCTCCCTGTAACTCCTGTTTATTTCTGCCTCTGCCTCAGGAATGATCCGACGTTCATCCAGCTCCAGCTCCGGTTCCCTAACTCGGTTTGTCAGGAGCTGCAGCTGGATGCACCTTTTACACGTGTAGTCATCAGGGACAATTGTGCCCGCCCTGACTTCCCACATACTGCAAATGGAGCACTCGACTGTCCTAACTGCTGCCTCCATTACCTACTCTTAAGGTAATTAGATTTATTAAAGGAACTTATCCAACCTTTCCTTACTTGGAGTGAAGCTCTTCCGCAGCCTCCGCTCGCCGAAGCCTCAGGAGCCAAAGCCTTCCTACTGTCTCCCACTACTCCGTCGCCCGCTCCGTTAATCTGCTCTTTTTAAATACTCCCGCTGCCTCACGGTCCGACTTACACGCGCTTGTGCAGTCGTGCCCAGTTCAACTGCCGAATAAAATGGAATGTTTTTATACATGGAATAATGTGGATGAACTTGCAGCAGAGTATGACATTGTGGACATCACTGAGCCGGGGCTGGAGGGAGATTACAGCTGGGAGCTTGATGTCCAAGGACAGACAAATTATTGAAAGGACGGGCAGGTAGGTAGAGGAGATGGTGTGGCTCTGTTGGTAAAAAATTAAATTAAATCATTAGAAAGTAGTGTCTAATAGTATTAATGGTAAGACTCTTTGCAGTGTGGAGCATCAGAGGGATCTTGGGGTTCGAGTCCATAGGACACCCAAAGCAGCTGCGTAGGTTGACTCTGGGGTTAAGAAGGCATACGGTGTATTGGCCTTCATCAATCGTGAAATTGAATTTAGGAGCCGAGAGGTAATGTTGCAGCTATATAGGACCCTGGTCAGACCCCACTTGGAGTACGGTGCTCATTTCTGGTCGCCTCACTACAGGAAGGATGTGGAAACCATAGAAATGGTGCAGAGGAGATTTACAAGGATGTTGCCTGGATTGGGGAACATGCCTTATGAAAATAGGTTGAGTGAACTCGGACTTTTCTCCTTGGAGCGACGGAGGATGAGAGGTTACCTGATAGAGGTGTATAAGATGATGAGAGGCATTGATCGTGTGGATAGTCAGAGGCTGTTTCCTCAGGGCTGAAATGGCTGCCACAAAAGGGCAGAGGTTTAAGGTGCCACGGGTGCACATAAAGGTTGGGAGGAAGCCCTGTGGCGGCGGCTGGCTTGGGTGGTCTGGACTCTCGGTGGACTCACTGCCATATTGGTTTCCTGCAGCCGTGGCAAGCTTGCGAGATGAAAGCGCTGGAGTATCCGGTATATCGGTATGTGAAAGACGTGAGGGAAGTTGTCAAAGAACAGATTCCTCTGCACAGGGGGAAATGACCCCACTCAAGAGGACAACACATGCTATGGTGAGATATCTCCCTGCCCCTCCCCCCTCCTCCCTCCTCCCTGCCCTGCCCGAATAGGCAGATCTGCGGTACTTTAAGTTCTTAATGTCAAGCAATCTAGTGATCATAAAAGCATATACTGTACATTAACAGCTTTGTTTGGCCTGTAGAACCCGCTGCAACGGAGCACGCCACATGTTTCTGTGTGTGTGGGGCGGGGGGTGGGGGGGGTGCGGCGGTGCGCGGGCTCTTTGATGTACCTCTGTGTCGCACCTCTGTGTCGCACTAATGTTCCCAAGTCTCAGTTTCACTGGATACCACTGCGGGTCAGATGCACTCAGGCGACGGGAGATGGCGTGACCCCTTGTGTGAGCCATTTCAGCCCTGAGTAGAAGGTTGAGTGAACTCGGCCTTCTCTCCTTGGAGCGACGGAGGATGGGAGGCGACCTGATGGAGGTGTATAAGATGATGAGAGGCATTGATTGTGTGGAGAATCAGAGGCTTTTACCCAGGGATGAAATGGCTAGCACAAGAGGGCACAGTTTTAAGGTGCTTAGAAGTAGGTGCAGAGGAGATGTCAGGGGTAAGTTATTTACACAGAAAGTGGTGAGTGAATCGAATGGGCTGTCGGTGACGGTGGTGGAGGTGGATATGATAGGGTCTTTTAAGAGACTCCCAGACAGGTACATGGAGTTCAGAAAAATAGAGGGCTATGGGTAGCCCTGGGTAATTTCTAAGGTAAGGACATGTTCAGCACAACTTTGTGGGCCGCAGTGCCTATATTGTGCTGTAGGCTTTCTATGTTTCAATTAATACTATATTCTGTCATCATATTTGACCTGCCAAAATGAACCACCTCACACTTATCTGGGCTGAACTCAATCTGCCACTTCTCAACCCAGTTTTGCATCCTATCGATATCCCGCTGTAAACTCTGACACCTTGGATCACATGCCTCTTTACTTTCTCAATCAGCCTTGCATGGGGTACCTTATAAAATGTCTTGCTGAAATCCATATACACTACATCTACTGCTCTTCCTTCATCAATGTGTTTAGTCACATCCTCAAAAAATTCAATCAGTCTGGTAAAGCACGACCTGCCTTTGGCAAAACTATGCTGACTACTCCTAATCATATTATACCTCTCCAAATGTTCTCCATCGACTTACCAACCACTGAAGTAAGACACACTGGGCTAACTCTACTCCATTTCTTGAATAAGGGAACAATATCTGCAATCCTCCAATCCTTCAGAATCTCTCCAGTCCCCATTGATGATGCAAAGATTATTGCCAGAAGCTCAGCGATCTCCTCCCTCTTCCTGACAAAGGGTCCCGGCCTGAAACGTCGACTGTACCTCTTCCTAGAGATGCTGCCTGACCTGCTGCGTTCACCAGCAACTTTGATGTGTGTTACTTCTCCAAGTTGATGCTTTCCGAAACATCCAGCGCATCCTGTTTCTTAATATCTATATGCTCAAGCTTTTCAGTTTGCTGTAAATCATCGCAAAGATCCTTTTCCATAGTGAATACTGAAGCAAAGTACTCATTAAGTACCTCCACTGTCTCCTCCGGTTCCATACACACTTCCCAACTGTCACACTTGATTTTCTCATGTAGTCTTTCACGTCTTGCTCTTCAGATACTTGTGGAATGCCTTTACGTTTTCCTTAATGATGCTGGCAAAGGCCTTCTCATGGACACTTCTGGCTCTCCCAATTTCATTCTAAAGCTCCTTCCTGCTGGCCTTATAATTTTCTAGCTCTCGATCATTCCCTAAGTTTTCTGAACCTTTTGCAAGCTTTTCTTTTCTTCTTGACTAGACTTTCAACTGCCTTTGTACACTATGGTTCCTGTACCCTACCATCCTTTCCCTGTCTCATTGGGACGTACTTATGCAGAAGACCACGCAAATATCCCCTGAACATTTGCCTCTTTTCTGCCGTACATTTCCCTGAGAACATCTGCTCCCAATTTATGCTTCCAAGTTCCTGCCTGATAGATTCATATGTCCCCTGTTACCTGTCCCTTGACTATCTCGTGAATATAATGTAATTGTTTTATGCTATTGGAATGATGTAATGGTCTCGTGCCATTGGAATGGTGTAATTGTCTTGTGATAGAGGGGTGATGTGATGTCACGTGATGGCATGTTCCAACTGGTATATAAGGGGAAACGGCAGTTGTTGCGTAGTTCGTTTTGTTGGGAATCCACCGTTGGTAGTTACGCCATCGGAGAAGAAGAAAGAGTGAGAGTGAAGAATCCCCAGCTCCGAACGAATTCCAAAAGCATTGTGGTTAACCAGGGGCATTAGGCGCATTACGGGTGTGACTGACATTTGGAACCGTCGATCCGTCGCACACCCGTTTGGTTAACCCTGACACGGTCTGGATATTGTGTGATGATCACTTTGTTGAAAGGTCAGTGACTTTGCGAAACCATATTCTGCGTCATAACTTCGGACAAGGCATTTCGGCTGGCAGCTGCGTCAACAGTGACGTCTTTACGTCGAGGACTGTTCCAAAGCTGGTTTGGGAAGTCTGTCCTCTCGAATATTTCAGGAATCACTTGGAATTATTCAATTACCAACTTAAGACTGTGCTTAAATAAAATCTGTTCAGAATTGTCTTTAAATTCGACTGTTTGATAACTATAGACGCATAATGCTGTTAACATCCGTTTAAATTAATCGTTTGTTTACTGTCCCATGTGTTTTTTGAATAGAGGTTATAAATGTCGTTGTTTATTTTATACAAACACGACTCAAATTCATCTCCATTGCGGCTGGGCCATAACAGCCCTTACTCCAATTAAACACGTTGGATTGTCCGGGCCAGTGCAGCAACAGTGGGTCATTGCTGAGGGAAACGCACCACCCACGTGGGTGGGATCAGTGTACTGAGCTTGGACCAGCAGCCCATTTCTTGCCTGTTAACACCATAAAACACAGGAGCAGAACTGGCCCATTCAACCTATCGAGCCTGCTCAGCCATTCCATCATGTGTGATTTATGAAACCTCTCATCCCCGTTCTCCTGCCTTTTCCCCGTAGCCTTTGATGCCCTGATTAATCGAGAACCTATCAACCTCCGTTTTAAATATACCCAATAACTTGGCCTCCACAGGCATCTGTGGTAACGAATTACACCAATTCACCACCCTCCGGCTGAAGAAGTCCCTCCTCATCTCTGCCCAAATGGACGTCCCTCTGTTCTGAGACTGTGTCCTCTGGTCCTAGACTCCCCGACTACAGGAAACCTCTTGTCCATAACCGCTCGATCTGGGCCTTTCTATATCCAACAGGTTTCAATGAGAACCTCCTACATTCTTCTAAACTCAAACGAGTACAGGCCCACAGCCATCAAAAGCTATTGAACCATTAACCATTTCATTCAGGTGTCATCTGTCAGGACCTTGTATGTTCTTCCATGACCACATTGGTATCCTCCGGGTGCTCCGGTTTGCTACCACAGTCCAAAGATGTCCTGGTTATTGGGTTAACTGGGCACTGTAAACTGTCCTGTGATTCGGCTCGGGTTAAACCGGTGGGTTGCTCTCCATAAGGGTCTGCTCTGTGCTGTATCTCTTCTCCCTCCACAGAGAGATATGTGACCATAAGAAGCCATGGGCTGTGGGGGAGTAAAAGCATGGGGAGATCCCGTTTTCTGGGGAAACACGGACACGATGGGCCGGGCGGCCTGTTCCAGGGCAGTACACACAGTTCACGTGGTTGTCAGTGGGCGGCGCTGTGGCTGCAGTAACGGGGCCACTGTGCACTGTGCTCAGTGGATGGACAGTAGATCGCAGAGTGTGGGGAGATGTTGCGGTAGGGGTGGGGAGGGTGATTGAGTGCTGGAGGGTGGGAACGACGGGTGCATGGGAGGCTATGGTAATGCTTTACAGTTCCAGTCACCCTAGTTCAATTCCCTCCACCGTCTATAAGTAGTTTGTACGTTCTCCCCGTACCCGCGTGCTTTCCGGTTTCCTAACACCCCAAAGACGGACAGGACGGGGTTTGTAAGTTGTGGGTATGCTATGTTGGCAATGGAGGCACAGCGATACTTGCAGTCTGCCCCACAGCACATCCTCGAGTGTGTTTTATTTACCTTTTATCTTATATTTCTACGCGATATATCACCACATAAAATAAAAATAGTAAAATTAATAAATCCACACCTTTATACTGATTTGGTCTGTATGAAGAGTGCTCTATAAATGTTATTATTATTATATGACCCGTCACCCCTCTGCGACCCCTACCCCACCCTCTTGGGCCCTCAATGCCTCACATTCCACACAAACCACAGTTGTGTCCAAGCTGCTCACCTCTCTTCCTCGACACTCAAAGCATCCCAGCCCCGGTCCACTCTCCAACAACAACCTCCCAACTTGTACTTCTTACCTTTACACGCGCTCTAATCCCAATGCCTCCCCCCCCGCCCCCGACCCCCCGACACCCCTGGCAATGTTATCGAGCACCTTCCACCTTTGCTCTATACACAAATCAAAATCACACAGGATTTCCCCGTGGCCAACCATTTTAATATCCAACCCCCATGCCCATTCCGAAACCTGGTCCATCGCCCCCACTCAGGCCACTCTCAGGTTGGAGGACCAAAGCCTCATACTCCTCTGGGGAGCCTCTACTTCATGGAATGATTGCTCTGATTTCAGGTAATTTTTCCCCTCCTCTTCCCTCTTCTGCAGTTCCCCACTCTGCTCCCCCTCTCTGCTGATCTCTTCACCACACATGCCCATCACATCCCCCTGGTTCCCCTCCTCCTTCCCTTTCTCCCATGGCCCAATCTTCGCTCCTATCAGATTCCTTCCTCTCCAGCCCTTTCCCTATTTTACCTATCACATCCCAGACAGTTACTTCATCGCCCCTCCCCCGTCTACCTGGTCTCACCTGTCACCTTCTATATTGTCCTCCTTCCTCTCGCTCCCACCTCTGGCATCGTTCTCCCTCATTTCCAGTCCTGGAGAAGTCAGCACAGATGCTGCCTGACCTCCAGCATTTTGTGTGTGTTTCTCTGGATTTACAGATTCTGCAGAATCTGCTGTATTTATTGACAACGTTGGCGGATTCTGACAGCGCGTCTCTTCTACTCTCCGCAGGCAGGTGTGGTGAGCTGGGGATCGATAAACGTGTGTACAGACTTCAATCCTGACAGGAGCAGTGCCCGCGATTTCCACATCAACCTGTTCAAGGTGCAGCCGTGGCTCAGGCAGTCGCTTAAGGGGAGCCTGGACTTTATCGATTAGGAGGAGAAATGCAATGAGCCTCTACTCACAGATCGAGTCCTCTTTCCCTGCCCTTGATCTCCCTTTCACGCTGATGAAAGTCAGAGAGACACAACATCTTGAACCAGGCCCTTTGGCCCATCTACTCTGCGCCAGACTATTAATCTGCCTCGTCCCATCGACCAGCAGCTGGACCATTGCCCTCCATACCCCTTCCATTCCTATACCTATCCAATTTGTTCGTCAACGTTGAAATCGAACCCGCATCTGTCTGTGCTGGTAGCTCATTCCACACTCCCACGATCCTCAGAGTGAAGAGCTTTCCCCTCATGTTCCCATGAAATATTTTACCTTTCACCCTTCACCCAGGACCTCCAGTTCGAGTCTTACCCAACCCCAGTGAAAAAGCCTGCCTGCATTCGCACCCGTAAATTTGTTATGGGAAGGAGCCCTTCGCCCTCCTCCAGAATCTAAATCTGAACGTGAACCATAACGAGAATCAGGTTTATATCACTGACATGTATCTTCCAATGGAGGGTTATGTCGGAGCGAAAAGTTAGGTTGCTCTTAGTGTAGGTGAGAAGGTCGAGCCGACTTCGTTCTACAATTTATGAAATTTATGGTTTTCCAGATGCACTGCAGTACAGTATAATCATGAGCAATTCTATAAGTTACAACAATAATTATTTAAAATAAATATTCCTTAAAATAAATAATGCACAGAGAGAGAGTAAAATGATGAGCGAGTTCCAGTCAATGGTCTCGGCCTGAAGCATCGTCAGTTTATTCCTCTCCAGAGATGATGTCTAATCTGTTGAGTTCCTCCAGTATGTTCTGTGTGTTGCTCTAGATTTCCGGCGCCTGCAGATTTGCAGTACAGGCCATTCAGCCCGCACTGTTGAGCCGAACTTTTAAACTACTCTCAAGTCAAACTTTGTCAAGCGCCCTCGCTCGGTCCTTTCGGTGAAGAGGAATTGCAGTGTAGGAAAACCCGGAGTAAAGCACGAGCCCCTGGATGAAACCATAAATGGTGTCGGGCCAAAGCGTCCTGTCTTTATTCTCCCCCACTGATGGTGTCTGACCTGCTGAGTTCCTCCAGCATTGTGTGTGTGCTGTGCAAAGCAGTGAGGTGACTGTTCATGCGCTGACGGATTGTTCAGCTACTCCCTCCCTGAAGGGAGTAAGGAGAAGAGAACATGTTACCAGCACATGCACCGATCACCTCCACACTGCAGAAACAACTCTTGTCCTTTCTCCACTGACCTTCGGAGATCTTTGTCCGGTGAACCTGCAGCTCGGAGACTGCGTGAGTGTTCAGTGTGTAGATTCCGCTGTCACACACTTCCTCGGACATTAAATACTGTAGATCAACAAAGGATTCAACCCTGGGTTAAGCGCTCAATGTACCCACCTCAAAGCCACACAATAACCCCTGATTTAATTTTTATTCATAGAAACATAGAAAACCTACAGCACAATACAGACCATTCGGCCCACAATGCTGTGCCAAACATGTACTTACTTTAGAAATTACCTAGAGTTACCCATAGCCCTCTATTTTTCTAAGCTCCATGTACCTATCCAAGAGTTTCTTAAAAGACCCTATCGTATCCGCCTCCACCACCGTCGCCGGCAGCCCATTCCACACACTCACCACTCTCTGTGTTAAATAACATACCTCTGTCCTCTGTACCTACTTCCAAGCACCTTAAAACTGTTCCCTCTCGTGTTAGCCATTTCAGCCCTGGGGACAAGCCTCTCACTATCCACACGATCAATGCCTCTCATTATCTTATGCACCTCGATCAGGTCACCTCTCATCCTCCGTCGCTGCAAGGAGAAAAGGCCGAGTTCACTCAACCTGTTTTCATAAGGCATGCTCCCCAATCCAGGCAACATCTTTGTAAATCTCCTCTGCACCCTTTCTATGGTTTCCACATCCTTCCTGCAGTGAGGTGACCAGAACTGAACACAGTACTCCACAGTCTGACCAGGGTCCTATATAGCTGCAGCATTAACTCTTAAACTCAGTCCCACGATTGATGAAGGCCAGTGCACCGTATGCCTTTTTAACCACACAGTCAACCTGTGTAGCGGCTTTGAGTGTCCTATGGACACGAACCCCAAGATTTCTCTGATCCTCCGCACTACAAAGAGTCTTACCATTAATACTATATTCTGCTTTCCTAACTTGTCCATTCCTATCTCTCTCCAATGCTATGGTAAAGGAGATAGAATTGTGATCACTGTCTCAAAAATGCTCTCCCACTGAGAGACCTGACACCTGCCCAGGTTCATTTCCCAATACCAAATCAAGTACAGCCTCTCCTCTTGTAGGCGTATCTACATATTGTGACAGGAAACCTGCTTGGACACACCAAACAAACTCCACCCCATCCAAATCCCTTGCTCTCGTGAAATGCCTATCAATATTTGGGAAATTAAAATCTTCCTCCACGACAACTCTGTTGCAATTATACCTTTCCAGAATCTGTCTCCCTATCTGCTCCTCGATGTCCCTGTTACTATTGGGTAGCCTATTAAAAAACTCCCAGTAGAGTTATTGACCCCTTCCTGTTTCTAACTTGCACCCACAGAGACTCAGTAGACAATCCCTCCATTACTTTCTCCTTTTCTGCAGCTGTGACATTACCTCTGATCGGCAGTGCCACGCCCCCACCTCTTTCGCCTCCCTCCCTGTCCTTTCTGAAACATCTAAAGCCTGGCACTCTAAGTAACCATTCCTGCCCCTGAGCCATCCAAGTCTCTGTAATGGCAACAACATTATAACTCCAAGAACTGATCCATGCTGTAAGCTCATCCGCTTTGTTCATGATTCTCCTCGCATGAAGATAGACACATTTCAAATGATCGGTCTGAGCGCATCCCTTCTCTATCACCTACCTGTGCTCACTCTCACTCTGCCTATAAACTTTCTCAATTTATGATTCAACTGCCCCTTCCTCCGTCTCTTCAGTATGGTTCCCAACCCCCAGCAATTCTAGTTTCAGCCCTCCCCAATAGCATGAACAAACCTTCCCGTCAGAATATTCGTCCCCCTTGGATTCAAGTGCAACCTGTCCTTACTGTACAGGTCACTCCTTCCCCAAAAGAGGTCCCAATGATCCAGAAATCTGAATCCCTGCCCCCTGCTCCAATCCCTCAGCCACGCATTTATCCTCCACCTCAATCTATTCCTATACTCAACGTTGCGCGGCACAGTCAGTAATCCCGAGTTTACTATCCTTGTGGTCCTGCTTCTCAACTTCCTTCCTAACTCCCTGTAGTCTGGTTTCAGGACCACCTCCCTTTTCCTAACTATGTCATTGGTACCAGTATGTACTACGACGTCTGGATGTTCACCTTCCCACTTCAGGATATTGTGGACACGATCAGAAACATCCTGGACCCTGGCACTTGGGAGGCAAACCATCAACTGTGTTTCTTTCCTGCGTCCACAGAATCGCCTGTCTGACCCCCTAACTATAGAGTCCCCTATCACTGCTGCCTTTTTCCTTTCCCCATCCTTCTGAGCCACAGGGCCGGACTCTGTGCTAGAGGCGTGGCCACTGTTACTTCCCCCAGGTAGGCTGTCCCAAACCCCGCCCCCCAACAGTACTCAAGTAGGAGTATTTATTGTTAAGGAGAACAACTACAGGGGTACTCTCTAGTATCTGACTCTTGTCCTTCCCTCTCCTGACTGGTCCCCACTTATCTATCTCCACAGTCCCCAAAGTGACTACCTGCCTATAGCTCCTCTCTATCAACTCCTCACTCTCCCTGACCAGACAAAGGTCATCGAGCTGCATCTCCAGTTCCCTAACGCGGTCCCTAAGGAGCTGCAGCTCAACACTTCTGGTGCAGATGTGGCCGTGCGGGAGGCTGGGGGTCTCCCGGAGTTCCCACATCTGACACCCAGTAAATAACACCGGCCTCACAGACATACTTCCTATTTCGATTCTTCACAAGTAACTTGCCTCGCATCGACCTTTTATCACCGAAGACCTGTTGAGCCAAAGCCCTCCTTCTCTGACTCCCTCTACTCCGGCACCCGCTCTATAAAGCCATCTTCTTTTTAAATTCCTCCCAGCGGTGTAACTCGTTGACATCCATGTGCCTGTGTCGTTATTTCTCGATCAAACTGCTGAAGAAAAAATGCCCTTCTTTTAAATTCTTCCCGCCGGTCTAACTTGCTGACGTCCACGCAATGCTCAGTCATGCCTCAGTTCCTACCTGTTCACGTGGAAACACACGGAAAGTTTTCTGAGAAACCACATAACCAGCATAAAGATTTAAGTGTTTAAAGACATTTCCGGTGCACAAGTATAAAGGAGAATGAAACGACTGTTAGTCTGGATCCAATACAGCACCAGAACAACCCACAATGAGATAAACACCACAATAATAATAAAACATCACAATCAATGTAACTACATGGGATAGCTTATCAACACAGATTGATTGTGTGTCCATAAAGTGACCACAGGCAGAAAGTGACCGACAGGAAATGATGATGTAGTGGTAGATGGGGTGTGGAGGGGTTGATCAGACTTACTGTTTGGGGAAAATAACTATTTTTGGGTCTAGCGGTCCGGGCGTGGATGCTACGTGGCCTCCTCCCTGGTGGGAGTGTGGACCAAATGTCCTTCAACAGGGAGGGTGGGATCCTTCATGATGTTATCAAACCTTTTCCAGCTCCTTTTCTGTCGATGTGCCTTGATGGGGTTAGGCAGGTGCTGGTGATACTTTTCCACCGAGATTTGTTTCTTCACACACATTTTGATGAGAAAACAAAACGCAATCAGTAATTCCGGTAAAAAGCTTTCGGTGAGAACTGGTATTAGCCTAAAACATTAGCTTGGTCCCCTCTCCACAGAAGCTGCCTGGCCGACTAAATATTTCCGACAGTTTCTGATTTTATTTCAGATTTCCACCAGCTGCAGTTTCCTGTTTCGGTTTCCATTTTATAAGTGTGGCTTCCCTTCTGCACTAATGAACTTCAAATGACCTCCTTGACGAAGTTTGCTGCCTTTCTCATCTAAGAGTGGCTCCTGGGTCCCCTTGATTAAAATTGTAACTTTTAATTTTAGGGTTAGTGTGGTTGGGGAGAGTCAGGAAGGGATGGTGCAGCTTGGAAATAAGCAGTCAGAATAATGGACAAAGGCTGGTCCCTCACTGGCACTGCGTGGCAAGGTGAAGTACTCCACAGTGTGGACTCCCAATCAGCAGTACCCCATGTGCAGAGACTTGGGGTGTTGTACCTCACAGTGTAGAATTCCAACCAGTATTACCACGTGTGCAGAGTCTCAGGGTGGTGTACCCCACGGTGCAGAGTCTCAGGGTGGAATACCCCACCGTGCAGAGTCTCAGGGTGAAGTACCCCACGGTGCAGAGTATCAGGGTGGAATACCCCACGGTGCAGAGTCTCAGGGTGAAGTACCCCACGGTGCAGAGTCTCAGGGTGGAGTATCCCACGGTGCAGAGTCTCAGGGCGGATTACCCTACAGTGCAGAGTCTCAGGGTGGAGAACCCCACTGTGCAGAGTCTCATGGTGGAGAACCCCACGGTGCAGAGTCTCAGGGTGGAGTACTCCACCGTGCAGAGTCTCAGGGTGGAATGCCCCATGGTGCAGAGTCTCAGGGCGGAATACCCCACGGTGCAGAGTCTCATGGTAAAGTACCCCACGGTGCAGAGTCTCAGGGTGGAATACCCCACGGTGCAGAGTCTCAGGGTAAAGTCCCCAACGGTGCAGAGTCTCAGGGTGGAGAACCCCACGGTGCAGAGTCTCAGGGTGGAGTACCCCACGGTGCAGAGTCTCAGGGTGTCATAAGGAGATGGCTGGGAACGGACCCAAGTGCAAGACACAGACACTGAAGTACTAGGGACAGTACAAGGATACAGGGCGATGGCAAGGACATGGACAGGAAAACCAGGAACCTGGAGCAGGACTGGACAAAAGAGCTAGGAGCCCGGGCTTGTACTCCAAGCCAGAGACAGGACAAGGACACAGTACCTGGGTCCTGCCTCTGGCTCAGGCCCCAGAACTAGGCAAGGACGAGGCTAGAGAGAAATTTGAGGCGAGGCTTGGCAGGAGGCAGGAGACTTGAGGCGAGGCTAGGCTTGGACTCCGAGCCAGAGACCGGAAAAGGACCTGGTACCTGGGTCTTGCCTCTGTCTCGGGCCCCAGAACTAGGCAAGGACGAGGCTAGAGTCTTAAGGACTTGAGGCGAGGCTTGGCAGGAGGCAGGAGACTTGAGGCGAGGCTTGGCAGGAGGCAGGAGGCTTGGCAGGAGGCATGAGGCTGGAGACTTGAGGCTTGAGGCTAGAGGCTAGGCAGGAGGCTGGAATCTTTAGGCTTGAGGCTAGAGGCGAGGCTTGGCAGGAGGCTAAAGGCGAGGCTTGGCAGGAGGCAGGAGGCTAGAGGCGAGACTAGGCAGGAGGCTGGAGTCTTCAGGCTTGAGGATAGGCAGGAGGCTGGAGTCCAGGCTTGAGACTAGGCAGGAGGCTGGAGTCTTCAGGCTAGAGACTAGGCAGGAAGCTGGAGTCTTCAGGCTAGAGGCTAGGCAGGAGGCTGGAGTCTTCAGGCTTGAGGGTAGGCAGGAGGCTGGAGTCTTCTGGCTTGAGGCCAGGCAGGCTCCTCCTGGGCAGGGCGTGGTTCACCTGGGCAGGGCGTGGATCACCTGGGCAAGGCGCAGATCACCACCCGACAGAGATAGGGGACAGGAAGGGACAGAACCAACCACAGGTAACGGCAAGACGGCCTGGCTTACCTGGGCGGAGGCAAGGGACAGGAAGGGATCTGGGTACAGGGTGGCTCTGGGACAAGACTGCAGGCGAGACGAGGCGAGAGTCACCAGCAAGACAAGGCAAGGCTTCAGGCAATGCAAGGCAAGACGAGAACTTCAGGTGAGGCGAGAGTTACCGGCAAGACAAGGCAAGGCTTGTGGCAAAGCAAGGCGAGACGAGAACTTCAGGCGAGGAGAGAGTTACCGGCAAGATAAGGCAGGACTTCAGGCGAGGAAACGGAAGGCAGAGCAAGAGATACAAGGAGTGAGGACAAGAACAATCGTGTAGCCACGCCTGGTTCTCTGAAGGTATTTATGCAGCCAGCCCCAACGAGCATAGCTGCCTCAATTAGCTCAATAAGAACAGAAACAGGGTAGACAGGAAAACCTGGAGCAAGTGTCGATGGACAGGACCGTGAACTGGAAAACGGACTTTATCCCCTCTCTCCCGTCTATCTGGTTTCAACTATCACCTTCTATATTAGACCATAAGACCATGAGATATATGAGCAGAAGTTCGGCTCATCGAGTCTTCACCGCCATTCAATCATGGACTGATCCAATTCTACCAGACATCCCCTGACCTCTCCCAATGCCATTTGATGCCCTGGCAAATCAAGAACCTATCTGCCACTGCCTTAAATACATCCAATGACTTGGCCTCCACAGCCACTCTTGCAACAAGTTCCACATATTTACCACCCTCTGACTAAAGTAATTTCTCCGCATATCTGTTCTAAATGGATGTCCTTCAATCCTGAAGTAGTACCCTCTTGCCCTGGACTCCCCTACCATGGGAAGTAACTTTGCCATATCTAATATGTTGAGGTCTTTTAACATTCGATATGTTTCTATGAGATCCCCCCATTCTTCTGAACTCCAAGGAACACAGCCCAAGAGCTACCAGGCGTTCCTCATGCGGCAACCCTTTCATTCCTGGAATAATTCTTGCGAATCTTCTCTGAACCTTCTCCAATGTCAGTATATCCTTTCTGAAGTAAGGAGCACAAAACTCCACAGAATACTTCAAGTGTGGTCTCACGAGTGCCTTATAGAGCCTCAACATCTCATCCCTGCTCTTATGTACTGTACCTCTCGAAATGAATGCCAACATTTCATTCACCTTCTTCACCACTGACTCAAACTGGAGGATAACCTTTAGGGTATCTTGCACAAGGAGACCCAAGTCCCTTAGCATCTCTGTATTTTGAATTTTCTCACAATCTTAATAATAGTCTGCCTGTTTATTTTTTTCCACCAAAGCACATGACTACACACTTTCCAACATGGTATTTCATTTGCCACTCCTTTGCCCATTCCCCTAAATTACCTAAGTCTCTCTGATGTCTCTGTTTCCTCAACACTACCCTCTCCTTCACCTATCTTTGTATCATCGGCAAATTTAGCCGCAGATCTATTAATCCCATCGTCCATTTCCCCTCTCACGTTATTGTAATTTCCTTTATTCCCATAGAGACTCTACACCTTTGGATCCCATGTAATCCCTTTCTAATGATTTAATATTATTTCTTATACGCAGAACCACACCACCCCCTCTGCCCCACCTTTCCAATACACCGTATATCCTTGGAGGTTCAGCTCCCAAGCCTTCCCTACCAAGGATCAGAAGACGTCCACCGTGACAAAAGTGATACAGGAGAAGTATTGTATTTATTAGGGCTTCCCCAGGTGGATACATAGCGAGCAGGGTCAGGGTTTGGAGAGTAGGTTCATACATGAGTTACTGAGCATGCTTTGAGTCGAGAAGTCTAGGACTATGCCTTATCACCCTCAAGGTGATACCCAGTCCGAGAGGTTTAATCGGATCTTGCTAGACTTGGTCAGAACCTTGGAGATCAGTAAAAATAACAAGTGGATTCAACATATTGGACTCCTGGTCCGCTGCTTGAACTGTACACAGAATGAAGCTACCGGGTATTACCTGATGTTTGGGCCCGAAGCAAGGTTGCTGGTTGACCCCTGTTTTGGGACTGGCGAGGAAGGTCTAGGTCAGAGGTGTTATCCGAAGTATGTGTTTGATATGTGAAGGGAGCTGAAAGAGTCTGATGACCTAGCTGAGGTCGCGGCTGCCAAACAGGCTCAAGGAAATAAGAGGAGGGATGATCAAAAGGTTAGGTTAAAACATAGAACATAGAGTACAGCACAGTACAGGCCCTTCAGCCCAGAATGTTGTGCCGACCCTCAAACCCTGTCCCCCATATAAGCCCCCACCTTAAATCCCTCCATATACCTGTCTAGTAGTCTCTTCAACTTCACTAGTGTATCTGCCTCCACCACTGACTCAGGCAGTGCACTCCACACACCAACCACTCTCTGAGTAAAAAACCTTCCTCTAATATCCCCCTTGAACTTCCCACCCCTTACCTTAAAGCAATGTCCTCTTGTATTGACCAGTGGTGCCCTGGGGAAGAGGCGCTGGCTATCCACTCTATCTATTCCTCTTATTCTCTTGTACACCTCTATCATGTCTCCTCTCATCCTCCTTCTCTCCAAAGAGTAAAGCCCTAGCTCCCTTAATCTCTGATCATAACGCATACGTTCTAAACCAGGCAGAATCCTGGTAAATCTCCTCTGTACCCTTTCCAATGCTTCCACGTCTTTCCTATAGTGAAGTGACCAGAACTGGACACAGTACTCCAAGTGTGGCCTAACCAGAGTTTTATGGAGCTGCGTCATTACATCGCGACTCTTAAACACTATCCCTCGACTAATGAAAGCTAAAACCCCATAAGCTTTCTTAACTACCCTATCCACCTGTGAGGCAACTTTCAGGGATCTGTGAACATGTACCCCGAGATCCCTCTGCTCCTCCACACTACCAAGTATCCTGCCATTTACTTTGTACTCTGCCTTGGAGTTTGTCCTTCTAAAGTGTATCACCTCACACTTCTCCGGGTTGAACTCCATCTGTCACTTCTCAGCCCACTTCTGCATCCTATCAATGTCTCTCTGCAATCTTTGACAATCCTCTACAATATCTACAACACCACCAACCTTTGTGTCGTCGGTAAATTTGCCAACCCACCCTTCTACCCTGACATCCAGGTTGTTAATAAAAATCACGAAAAGTAGAGGTCCCAGAACAGATCCTTCTAGGACACCACTAGTCACAGTCCTCCAATCTGAATATACTCCTTCCACCACCACCCTCTGTCTTCTGCAGGCAAGCCAATTCTGAATCCACTTGGCCAAACCTCCCTGGATCCTATGCCTTCTAACTTTCTAAATAAGCCTATCGTGTGGAACCTTGTCAAATGCCTTACTAAAATCCATATAGATCACATCCCCTGCACTACCCTCATCTATATGCCTGGTCACCTCCTCAAAGAACTCTATCAGGCTTGTTAGACACGATCTGCCCTTCACAAAGCCATGCTGACTGTCCCTGATCAGACCATGATTCTCTAAATGCCTATAGATCCTATCTCTAAGAATTTTTTCCAACAGCTTTTCCACCACAGACGTAAGACTCACTGGTCTATAATTACCCGGACTATCCCTACTAACTTTTTTGAACAAGGGGACAACATTCGCCTACCTCCAATCCTCCGGTACCATTCCCGTGGACAACGAGGACATAAAGATCCTAGCCAGAGGCTCAGCAATCTCTTCTATCGCCTCGTGGAGCAGCCTGGGGAATATCCCGTCAGGCCCCAGGGACTTATCTGTCCTAATGTATTTTAACAACTCCAACACCTCCTCTCCCTTAATATCAACATGCTCCAGAACATCAACCTCACTCATATTGTCCTCACCATCATCAAGTTTCCTCTCATTGGTGAATACCGAAGAGAAGTATTCATTGAGGACCTCGCTCACTTCCACAGCCTCCAGGCACATCTTCCCTCCTTTATCTCTAATCAGTCCTACCTTCACTCCTGTCATCCTTTTCTTTTTCACATAATTGAAGAATGCCTTGGGGTTTTCCTTTACCCTACTTGCCAAGGCCTTCTCATGCCCCCTTCTTGCTCTTCTCAGCCCTTTCTTAAGCTCCTTTAATGCTTCCCTATATTCCTCAATAGACCCATCTGATCCTTGCTTCCTAAACCTCATGTATGCTGCCTTCTTCCACCTGACTAGATTTTCCACCTCACTTGTCACCCATGGTTCCTTCACCCTACCATTCTTTATCTTCCTTTCCGGGACAAATTTATCCCTAACATCCCGCAAGAGATCTCTAAACATCTACCACATGAACATAGTATATTTCCCTGCAAAACCATCATCCCAATTCACACCCGCAAGTTCTAGCCTTATAGCCTCATAATTTCCCTTTCCCCAATTAAAAAATTTTTCTGTGCTCTCTGATTCTATCCTTTTCCATGATAATGCTAAAGGCCAGGGAGTGGTGGTCACTGTCCCCTAGATGCTTACCCACTGAGAGATCTCTGACCTGACCCAGTTCATTACCTAGTACTAGATCTTGTATGGCATTCCCCCTGGTCGGCCTGTCCACATACTGTGACAGGAATCCGTCCTGGACACACTTAACAAACTCTGCCCTGTCTAAACCCTTGGAACTAATCAGGTGCCAATCAATATTAGGGAAGTTAAAGTCACCCATGATAACAACCCTGCTAGTTTTGCACCTTTCCAAAATCTGCCTCCCAATCTGCACCTCTGTATCTCTGCTGCTACCAGGGGGCGTATAGAATACCCCCAGTAGAGTAACTGCTCCCTTCCTGATCCTGACTTCCACCCATATTGACTCAAAAGAGGATCCTGCTACATTACCCACCCTTTCTGTAGCTGTAATACTATCCTTGACCAGTAATGCCACCCTCCTCCCCCTTTTCCGCCCTCTCTATCCTTTTTAAAGCACTGAAATCCAGGAATATTGAGAATCCATTCCACCCTGGTGCCAGCCAAGTCTCTGTAATGGCCACTACATCATAATTCCATGTATGTGTCCAAGCTCTCAGTTCATCACCTTTGTTCCTGATGCTTCTTGCATTGAGGTACACACATTTCAGCCCTTCTACCTTACTGTCTTTACACCGTTTATTCTGCTTCTCTTTCCTCAAAGCCTCTCTATATGTTAGATCTGGCTTTACTCCATGCACTTCTTTCACTGCTCTATCGCTCTGGGTCCCATCCCCCTTGCAAATTAGTTTAAACCCTCCCGAAGCACGCTAGCAAACCTACCTGCAAGGATATTGCTCCCCCTCGAGTTCAGGTGCAACCCATCCAATCTGTACAGGTCCCACCTTCACCAGAAGAGATCCCAATGATCTAAAAATCTAAAACCCTGTTCCCTGCACCAACTCCTCAGCCACACATTCAACTGCCATCTCCTCCAATTCTTACCATCTCTGTCACGTAGCACTGGCAGCAATCCTGAGAACGTCACCCTTGAGGTCCTGTTCTTCAGCCTTCTGCCTAATTCCTGAAACTCACACTTCAGGACCTCATCCCTCTTCCTGCCTATGTCGGTCCCAACATGTATCACGACTTCTGATTGCTTTCCCTCTCGCACCAGGATGTCGTGCACCCGGTCAGAGACATCCCGGACCCTGGCTCCCGGGAGGCAACAAACCATGCGGGTGTCCTTCTCACGTCCACAAAATCTCCAGTCTGCTCCCCTGACTATGGAGTCTCCAATGACGACACCTCTCCTATTCTCCGTCCCACCCTTCTGCACCACAGGGTCAGACTCAGTGCCGGAGGCCCTGCCACCATGGCTCACACCTGGTCCGTCGTCCCCGCCAACAGTATCCAGGATGGTAACTTATTATTCAGGGGAATGGCTACAGAGGTGCTCTGCACTACCTGTCTGCTCACCTTCGCTTTCCCCCCTCTGACTGCTCTCCCGACTAATGCCTGGAGACAGAGTCCTCATTAGGAAGTAAGGGGCGACATGGGAAGCATAGTTGAGTGACCGCTGGGCGGCTACTCCCTATGTAGTGGAGAGTCAGATGCCAAATGTACCAGTTTTCCGGGTGAAACCTGACGATGGGAACAGGCCTGTCAAGATTCTCCACCAGGACTGCCATCTACCTCTGGGTCAAGAAGTACGTGTGGACCCAGAGGCTGACCTGGACCCTGTACCTAGTTAGAAGACACTGTGGCAACGTGGGGGAACTGAAGCAGGAACGGTGGGAAGGATTAGAGCGGACCGCATCCCTGAATGTGATGCGGACTTGGAGGATGAGGAAATGGGGCTGTGGATGCTGCCCTTCGCAAACTCCCCAATGATTGATGAAGAGGTTCCCAACCCTTCTCACGCTGAGGCGGGTGAAATGTGCGTGTGGAGGGGGGAACTATCAATGGACAGGCAGGTTCCAGTTTAGAAGATGACGGGAGGACGGACTCCAATGTAACTGGGCATGAAGGCGAGCTCAGCCAAGTGACGAGGGGACCTGAGTTGTTGGGGGGCACGAGTAATGGACAGGGAGAGGCTTCCCCAGGTAAAACGGAAAGAGCCCAGGGAGTGTCTGAAGCTGAAGAAGTCGATTATAGGGTAAGAAGGTCCCAAAGAGTCAGGAGTCCCCCAGACAGACTGGCCTATGTCTCACCCGGAGAACAGAGAGTGGCTCCTACCCCGTTGGTGAGCTATTTCACTGCCATTTACATCTGGGTTGGACTTTTTGCTTTGTATGAAGGGGTGACAAATTATCTCAATGCCATGAGGATATGACTAATGTTCGTGGAGTGGGGGCGGGGTGAGTGTAACACCCTGGGAAAGGTTTCACTACTAACGTACTGGTCTTTCTGTAGAAGCAGTGTTTGGGTTGTAGTTAGATATAAGGGGAGCTTTGGAACGTGAGCCGTCCAATCACGAGAGGGTGTTTTTATGTTGTGTTCCTCACACTGCTGTGAGCTTGGTCCTTTCGTACGGGAGATGAAGAGGGAAGAAGCTGGAGAGAACTGGTCAGATGATTCGACCCGGTGGGGGACCGTGATGCAATGGAGCCGGGTGCAGAGATCGACTGAGGATCGGTGAAGATGAATTTCGAGAAGAGTGGAGCTCCACCTTGTGCGCATTTGACTGTTTAATTATAATGGGCCCTGTCTGTGTTTTTCTTTATTTTCTTTACTGACCCTTTAGTTAAGATTCATAAATATAATTTCTTTACTCGTATACAGTGTGCTATCTGTTATTTCTTCGCACTGAATTGCAACCGGGTAGCAAATTACACAGCATCCACACAAACAGGGGTTTGTGGTGGGAGAACCGTCTGAATCTCACGAGTTTGGTGGGACAGGAGTGTGCATTCCCGAGACTAAGCAGCCGAGGAAACCAGCGGCGTTTCAACTGTAATGGGCCCTTAATCTATTAACTGTTATTAAAGTTGAAATATCTGTAAATATACTTCCACTTTAAGTTTCTGCAGGTGTGAGTTCTGTTATTTCCTGGCAACCGGTAACTATGCGTGGGACAACGCATATAAATACTGTGGGACAGTATCTGTACAGCATTCACCACAATTTCTGTTCCCCCATCCAGCTTTACTGTTTAGTTGAGGCGTGCTCCGTATTGAAAGTGACGGTCTCACCGTCACCGATGCGATGCTGAGTCACGTTTCTGTTAGCCAGCGATAGCTAACAAGCTCAGTTTGGTAAGAGCCATGGTGAGAGGGTTACACACAAAGGACTGAAACAGAAGGAATCTGATCAGAGAGAACAGCAGATGGTGGGAGAAAGGGAAGGAAGAGGGGCACCAGAGGGAGTTGATGGGTTGTTGCAGAGAAGAGAAGGGAACAAAAAATGGAAAATGAGGAATGGAAAGGGAGACAAATTACCAATTTAGAGAATCAACGTTTATGCTTTTTGGAGACTACGCAGATGGTTTTAGAAAACATAGAACATAGAAAATCTACAGCACGTTACAGGCCCTTTGGCCCACAATGTTGTACCGACCATGTAACCTACTCAAGAAGCTGCCTAAAATTATCCTGCCGCATAGCTCTCTGTACCTATGTAAGAGGCTCTTAAAAGACCATATTGTGTCTGCCTCTACCACCTTCGCTGGCAGTACATTCCGTGTACCCACAACTCTGTGTATAAAATCTATCTCTGATGTCCCCCTTGTACTTACTTCCAAACACCTTCCAACAGGGGACTTTCTGGAATGCCTGTAAGAAGGCTTCGTCAAGCAGTTTGTGGCTGAGCCCACAAGGGTATCAGTTATCCTCAATTGCTTGCTGAAAGGTCTCGGCCAGAAACATTAACTGTATTCATTTGCAGAGATGTTGTCTGACCTGCTGAGCTCCTCCTGCAGTTTTTGTCTGTTACTTGGATTTCCAGCATCTGCAGATTTTCTTGTTAGTGACTTCTTCAAGCTCATCTGTGGAAGCAGCTTAATGTCTACCTTTCATGTTTCTCTTTTTTTCTTTTTCGAGGTGGATGGGTCTCTGTCGAAGAACCAGACCAGATACTACATTCAAACTTCGGTTCTTTGCAGCGATGGGACCCGCTCCCAGAGCTCACCGATTGGCCATTTTATTATATCCCGAGGACGTGGCATTGACGACGAGAACACTTTCGGGGTTCCGGGGCTTTGCGGCCCTGGGGACGAGCTAATTCTACGCTGGTGGCACCAACTGAAGCATCACGGGGGTTCTGCACTTGGTGATTTGTGCCATTGTGATACCGGTGGGTGGAGGAAAAAGTCATAAGGGAACGCCACACAGTGTGAGGTGAGGTGACGAGGGAGCTCCAGACCGTGATGGTGGTGAGTGGAGGCCGGGGTATGTGGGGAGGGGACGGAAAAGGAGCAAGGGAGCGAGGGAGTGCCGCATACCTATCGAAGGGGGAAGCATGGAACCTGAATAAGGGGTGTCAAGGTAGCGTAGCAGTTACCGCGAGGCTAAGACAGCTCAGGGCAGTCCAATTGTAACGCTGTCTGTAAGGATTTCCCCAGGGTTCCACAGTTTCCACCCACGCTCCAAGGACGTGCTGGTTAATATGTTAACAGATCACTGTCAATGGCATTGTGATTAGGCCAGGAATTCCTCGGGCCAGTGCCCTATTCCCAAACATTCTCAGCTGGTTAATAAATGATCTTCTATCAGTCGTAAGGTCAGAGATCGGGATGGTCACTGATGACCGAACAATGTTCAGCACTATCTGCCACTCCTCAGATAATGAAGCAGCCCACAACACAAATACAGCAAGACCTGGACAATATCCAGTCCTGGGCTGATAGGTAGGAAGTAACATTCACGCCACACCGTGCCAGGTAGAGACACCTGAGGAGCGAATCTCTGGGATTCACGAGAGAAGTGGAAAAGTTTGTAACATGGTCAGAAGCTGTGCCATACAAACCTGGAAATTACAGGAAAATTAGTCCAAGAGAGTTGACGTGACAAGATGCAGTGCAGTGATGAGAATGTGGATGCATTTAGTCAGCAAGGTGTAGCTTGCTGTAGCAAAGGTAAACAGGTGGAAGTTGGACAAAGAACGGGTGAGTTTGTCATTAGATAAGCAGAGGCACGGCAGAAAAACAGGGTTATTAATTAAACAGCAAATTACAAAGAGTATGGAGGAAATAGCTGTCAGGCAGATAGAGGCTGCTCCAGCAGATTGAAACAGGGGTCAAAAACCGCAATGAAAACTGGATTCCTGGTGAAATATTTTGAAATCTGCTTGTCACCATTGTAACAGGAACTGTTAAAATTCCGGAAGATTTTTGGCTCAGTGGAGTATCTTTGCGCTCACCCTTGAAGTACACCCGAGTGTTCACTGTAACAGAACCAGAAAAAACTGATCCTCACCGCTGGTGACGCGATGTCCTTTCAGTGTTGTCCCGTATTTAATCAGGAGACTGGACCACACGAAACAACTTGTGGATCAAGCTGCTGTTCTGCAAACTGCCTGATGGTCAGTGTGACGCTGGGCAGCAAATGGGGATTCCAGTGCCATGTGCCGGCTGCCCGGAGCTGGAGGGGTTCAGAGGACATGTAGAAGGAAAGTGGTTCTGCTTGTGGGCCCAGCCCTGAATAAGAGAGACCAGATCTTCAATTGGAACCACTCCACACCCGGGTGAAGTTGGGAAACTTCTTCACACGAAGGGCAGTGGAAATCAAAACTTCGCCGCAAGGCTGAATGTATTTCCCTATGACGTATAACGTCCAGTTCCATGTTTTTTTTTGTTTTGCAAGTTCATCTTGGTCATCGCCACGGCATCTGTCTCCTCACAACACAATATTATCTTCATATCCCCAGTTTCATGGCATTGAGTAATGTAATAGCTGACATAAAATTACATTTAACCACCGTTTCACCCCAGAACCTGCTTTCGAGCAAAAAACTGAGCTGCCAGAGGGACTCAGCTGGACAGGCAGCATCTGTGGAGGGGAATGCACAGTGGACATTTTGGGGCGAGATGCTTGAACATGGATTGTCAGTCTTGCTTTTCAGGACATGTTCCTCTCAGTCCTGCCTCAGACTGAACAAGACTCTTCTCTCCGGCTTTATTTATGTTCCGACCAGTTTAATGTGTCTCAGATCCCACCCTGATGTTGAAGTGGCTGCAATTCTTTCCCACTGAACACTTGCAGCAACATAACATTCATTCCCTGCTCCTGACCCACTGAAATTGTGACTGCATATTGATTTATCACCCAGTTCAGTCCCCTCAAACCTACTTCCAAGACACATCACACACTCTCGCTCCTTTCAATGACTTCAACTTCCCTGGCCCTGATCGTCTCATTTTCACTTTGGGTGTCTAATCCCAAAACATCTCCATTCCCCGTCAAGAGAGCCTTAAAGCTCTCCACTTCTTTCTGGACAACAGACCCAAGCAGTTCCCCTCCACCACCAATCTCCTCTGTCTGGCGGAACTGGTCCTCACGCTCAGCAATTTCTCATTCGGCTCTACCACTTCCTTCAAAGCAAAGGTGTAGCCATGGACTTCTGCATGGGTTCCACTTCTGCTGCCTTTTCAGCAGCTACACTTTGAGGAGATTACAAGTAGGATAGATAAAGGGGATGCAGTGGATATTGCATATTTGAATTTACAGAAGGTCTTTGACAAGGTGACACAAATGAGGCTGCTTACCAAGTTAAGAGCCCATGATATTACAGGAAAGTTACTGGCATGGTTAGAACATTGGCTGATTGGCAGGAGGCAGTGAGTGAGAATAAAAGGATCTTTTTCTGGTTGGCTGCCAGTGACTCATGATGTTCCGCAGGGGTCGGTTTTGGGACCACTTCTTCTTATGCTGTATATGAATGATTTAGATGATAGAATAGATGGTTTTGTTGCCAGGTTTGCAATGATACGAAGATTGGTGGAGGGGCAGTTGTTGTTGAGGAAACAGGTAGGATACAGAGGGACTTACGCATATAAAGGGAAGGGGCAAGAAAGTGGCAAATGAAATACAACACTGGAAAATGCTTGGTCGTGCACTTCGGTGGTAGAAATAAATGTGCAGACAATTTTCTAAGTGCGGAGAAAATCCCAAAATCTGAGATACGATGGAACTTGGGAGTCATTGTGCAGAACACACTAAAGGTTAACTTGCAGGTTGAGTTGGTGGGAAGGAAACAAATGCCACATCAGCATTCATTTCAAGAGGTCTAGAATACAAGAGCAGGGATGTGATGCTGAGGCTTAATAAGGAGCTGGTGAGGCCTCACCTTGAGTATTGTGAACAGTTTTGGGACCCTCATCATAGAAAAGATGTGCTGACATTGGAGAGGGTCCAGAGGAAGTTCACAAGGATGATTCCAGCAATGAAAGGGTTATCAAACGAGGAACGTTTAATGGCTCTGGGTCTGTACTCACTGTAATTCTGAAGGATAAGGGGGGATCTCATTGAAATCTTTCTAATGTTGTAAGGCCTAGACAGAGTAGATGTGAAAAAGATGATTCCCATGGTGGTAGAGTCTAGGACAAGAGGGCACAACCTCAGGGTAGAGGGGCGCCCTTTCAAAACAGAGATGTGGAGAAATTTCTTTAGTCAAAGGTTGGTGAATGTGTGGAATTTGTTGTCACATGTATCTGGGGAGGCTAGGTTCTTGGGTGTATTTAAGGCAGAGATTGACAGGTTCTTGATTGGACGTGGCATCAAAGTTTACGGGAAGAAGCGTGGGAACTGGAGTTCAGGAGGAGAGAAATGAAGGATCAGTCATGATTCAATGACAGTGCAGACTTGATGGGCCAAATGGCCTAATTCTGCTCCTCTACCTTACGGCCTTATGTGGAATAGTCCATGGTCCAAGACTACACATGCATCACTTCCCAACTCTTCCTATGCTGCATCAATCACTGCATTGGTGCTACCTCCCCTACCCATGCTGAGCTGGTCGACTTCATCAATTTTGCCTTCAACTTCTACTTTGCCTTCAAATTTACCTGGTCCTTTTCCGACACCTCTCTCCCATTTCTTGATTTCTCTGTCTCCATCTCTGGAGGCAGTTTATCTACTGGTGTATTTTCTAATGCTACTGACCCTTCCCACCCTGTCACTTGTAAAAATGCCATCCTCTTCTTTCAGTTCCTCCATCTCCACTGCATCTGCTCTCAGAATGAGTCTTTACATTCCAGACCAACTGAAATGTCCTCCTTCTTCAAGGAAGAAGACTTCCCTTCCTCCACAATCAACACTGCCCTCAACCACATCTCTTTCATTTCACGCACATCTGCCCTCAGTCCATCCTCCGACCGCTGCACCAGAGATAGCGTTCCTCTCCTCCTCACCTTCCACTCCACTAGCCTCTGTGTTCAGCATATAAATCTCTGTAACTTCCACCATCACCAGCGCAATCCCACCACCTAGCACGTCTTTCCCTTCGCCCACACTTTCCGCTTTCTGCGGGGATCACTGCCTATACAAACCCCTTTACCACTCATCCCTTCCCACTGATCTCCCTCCTGGTACTCATCCTTGTAAGTGGAACAAGAGTCACAGCTACTCATAAACCTCTTCCCTTGCTACTATTCAGGCTCCCATACAGTCCTTTCGGGTGAGGTGACACTTCACCTGCAAGTTTTGTTGGGGTCTTCAACTTCATCTGGTGCTCCCTGTGTAGTCTCTGCTATATCAAAGAGACTCGACGGAGACTGGCAGACGGACTTCTTTAAGCATTTTTTGCGCACGCTGCCACAAAAAGTGGGATCTCCTGGTCGCCACCCATTTCAATTCTACTTCGCATTCCCATTCCAACATGTCAGTCCATGGCCTCCTCTACCCTCGCAGGTTGGAGGAGCAACACCTTATATTCTGTCGTGGAATCCTCCAACTTGATGGCATGAATATCCATTTCTCGAACTGTTACTTGCTCCCCCCTTCACCATTATCCATTCCGTTTTCCCTCCTTTACCTTATCTCCTTCCTGTCCATCACCTCCCGTTGTGCTTCTCCCCGTCCCTTTCATTCCCGTTCATGTTTGTCAATCCCTGAGACTGCAGCGCCAGTAGTGGGCAATCGCGGTACTGCAGGGATTCAGCTGCTCCTGGAAAGTGAAATGACTCTGAATCAGGAAGTGGAAAGGGAGTTAAAATGGCTTCGAAAGGACAGATCGAGAGTTTAACCGAAGACGCAATTTGTCCCATATGCCTGGATTTCTTCACCGATCCCGTCTCACCGGAATGCGGGCACAGCTTCTGCCGTTCCTGCATCACTCGCTGTTGGGAAAAGGCGGAGAGAAACTCCTGCTCGCAGTGTAGAGAGCAGTTTGCATACCGCACCCTCAGGGTCAATCGGGACTTAATTCTGTCCGATAAATTTCGAGGACTAACCCTAACTACAAAGGAGAAGGAAATTAAATTTCACTGTAAGGAACATGAGGAAGAACTGAAGATGTTTTGTGAAGCGGACAAGAAACTGATGTTTGTGATGTGTACAAGCACCGATTCCTGTCGATTCAAGAAGCTATTAAAATCTATAAAGTATCCCGCTTTAGATCGCGTCTTTACTCTGTTGCATCTTTATTGTCTAATTCCTTCACTCTTTTATTTCCAGGATTGTGTTAAATCCTCCTTAGACTCTCTCAGAAAAAAGAAATCCAACCTCGTGAAAATGGAGCAGAAACAGAAAGAGAAGATTTCCAGAGTTCGGGTGAGGCATTTCTGAGCAGAATTTCCAGTGATGTTGTGCAAATTTGTTTCCTTTAAAACGCAATGGCAGGGTATCATAGCGCCAGTGCACTGATTTCGATCCAGTCCTCTGGTGCTGTCTGCATGGTGATTGCATAGAGTCATTATCAACTACAGTACAGAAAGAGGTCCTTCAGCCCATCTAGTCTGTGCTCCATTGTCTCCTGATGAGTCTCACCTAACCACACCCAGCCCAAAGACTTCCATTCCTTTCTCATCCGTGTACCTTATCAGAATTCTCTTAACTGTTAATCAAGCTGCATCTACCACTCTTCACCACCCTCAAGTGAAGAAGTTGTCCCTCAGTTCCCCCTTAAATATTTCATCCTTCACCCTAAACTAGGGAGTCCCAATCTATTTTATGCCATGGACTCCTACAATTAACAGAGGGTTCTGTGGACTCCAGGTTGGGTACCCCAGCCTTAAAGCTATAAATCACTAGTTCTAGTCTCACCCAGATGGTGGGAATAATCTACAAGCATTCTCTCAGTGGAAGCCTCTCATAACTTATATGGCTCTCTGGAAGATCTCCTCTATCTCTTGAGTTCCACTAAATAAAGTCCCAACTAAGCAGCATCTGTGTAAGTTTTCTCTGCACTCCTTTTGCTTTCCAGTAGGTGTGTGACCAGACCTACACAAAATACTCCAAATTTAGTCTCACCAACATCTTGTACGACCTCAACATAACATCCTAACTCCTGTATTCAGAGCCCTGATTTATGGCCAAAGTTCAAAAAGCAACTTTTGATGCTGATTTCATGGAATTTTGGATCCGTATTCCCAAATCCTTTTGTTCCGTTGAACACTTCAATGCCCTACCATCCATACACCTGTCTTATCCAAGTTTGTCCTGTCAACATGCAACACGTGACACTGTCTACACTCAATTCTATTTACCAATTCAGCCTACTTTTCCACTGGTCCAGATCCTGCTGCACGCTTTGATAGCTGCCCTGCTGCTCCAGTCTTGGTGTCATCCCCACATTTGTGCATCCCAATTACCATGTTATCATCAAAATCAAAACGACAAACATCGGTCCCAGCAGCACACCATGAGTCACAGGACTCCAAACAGAGTCTCTGCCTTCTGCTGCGCTGGTGTTGAATTTAATTATCTCCTTCACCCTGAATGCCAAGTGCAGTAACTTGCCAGATCAGTCTCCCCTACTGGCATTGAAACCTTTTCTAAAGTCCATCTGAACGACATCCACCGCCTTTTCCTCATCAACCGCCTTTGTAACCTGCTCAAAAATATTGGTTGGGCATGACCCACCATGCACAAAACCATGTTGTCTGTTCCTAATCAGGTCCTATTCATGCAAGTATCTCTCCTAGCTCTTACCCGCTATGACTTCAGGCTCGCTGATTTATAATTTTATGTTAGAGCCATTCTTCAACAGCAGAACATCATTAGCTATCATCCAGTCTTCCAGCACCTCACCCCTGACAAAGTTATGTTTTAAATATCTCTGGCAGAGCCCTTGCAATGTCAGCACTACCCTGCATTAAGGTCAATTAGACACCTGCTCAGGCCCTGGGGACTAGTCCACCCCAATCTGGCTCAAGCCTGCAAGCACCCACTCTTCTGGGGGAGGACGGGTCGCATTACTCTTCTATTGCTCTCGAGGGGCAGCACTATCCTTGCAGGTAGGTTCGCTGCCACGGTTCGGGAGGGTTTAAACTAATTTGCGAGGGGGATGGGACCCAGAGCGATAGAGCAGTGAAAGAAGTGCATGGAGTAAAGCCAGATCTAACATATGGAGAGACTTTGAGGAAAGAGAAGCAGAATAAATGGTGTAAAGACAGTAAGGTAGAAGGGCTGAAATGTGTGTACCTCAATGCAAGAAGCATCAGGAACAAAGGTGATGAACTGAGAGCTTGGATACGTACATGGAATTATGATGTAGTGGCCATTACAGAGACTTGGCTGGCACCAGGGCAGGAATGGATTCTCAATATTCCTGGATTTCAGTGCTTTAAAAAGTATAGAGAGGGCGGAAAAGGGGGAGGAGGGGTGGCATTACTGGTCAGGGATACTATTACAACAACAGAAAGGGTGGGTAATGTAGCAGGATCCTCTTTTGAGTCAGTATGGGTGGAAGTCAGGAACAGGAAGGGAGCAGTTACGCTACTGGGGGTATTCTGTAGGCCCCCTGGTAGCAGCAGAGATACAGAGGAGCAGATTGGGAGGCAGATTTTGGAAAGGTGGAAAAATAACAGGGTTTTTATCATGGGTGACTTTACCTTCCCTAATATTGATTGGCGCCTGTTTAGTTCCAAGGGTTTAGATGGGGCAGAGTTTGTTAAGTGTGTCCGCGACAGATTCCTGTCACAGTATGTGGACAGGCCGACCAAGGGGAATGCCATACTAGATCTATTAGGTATTAGGTAATGAACCGGGTCAGGTCACAGATCTCTCAGTGGGTGAGCATCTGGGGGACAGTGACCACCGCTCCCTGACCTTCAGCATTACTATGGAAAAGGATAGAATCAGAGAGGACAGGAAAATTTTTAATTGGGGAAGAGCAAATTATGAGGCTATAAGGCTAGAACTTGCGGGTGTGAATTGGGATGATGTTTTTGCAGGGAAATGTCCTATGTACATGTGGTTGATGTTTAGAGATCTCTTGCGGTATGTTAGGGATAAATTTGTCCTGGTGAGGAAGATAAAGAATGGTAGGGTGAAGGAACCATGGGCGACAAGTGAGGTGGAAAATCTAGTCAGGTGGAAAAAGGCAGCATACATGAGGTTTAGGAAGCAAGGATCAGATGGGTCTATTGAGGAATATAGGGAAGCAAGAAAGGAGCTTAAGAAAGGGCTGAGAAGAGCAAGAAGGGGGCATGAGAAGGCCTTGGCGAGTAGGGTAAAGGAAAACCCCAAGGCATTCTTCAGTTATGTGAAGAAAAAAAGGATGACAGGAGTGAAGGTAGGACCAATTAGAGATAAAGGTGGGAAGACGTGCCCTGAGGCTGTGGAAGCGAGCAAGGTCCTCAATGAATATCTCTATTCGGTATTCACCAATCAGAGGGAACTTGATGATGGTACGGACAATATGAATGAGGTTGATGTTCTGGAGCATGTTGATATTAAGGGAGAGGTGGTGTTGGAGTTGTTAAAACACATTAGGACGGGTAAGTCCCCTGTGCCTGACAGAATATTCCCCAGGCTGCTCCATAAGGCGAGGGAAGAGATTGCTGAGCCTCTGGTTAGGATCTTTATGTCCTCGTTGTCCACGGGAATGGTACCGGAGGATTGGAGGGAGGCGAATGTTGTCCCCTTGTTCAAAAAAGGAAGTAGGGACAGTCTGTGTAATTATAGACCAGTGAGCCTAAACGTCTGTGGTGGGAAAGCTGTTGGAAAAGATTCTTAGAGATAGGATTTATAGGCATTTAGAGAATCATGGTCTGATCAGGGACAGTCAGCATGGCTTTGTGAAGGGCAGATCATGTCTAACAAACCTGATAGAGTTCTTTGAGGAGGAGACCAGGCATATATATGAGGGTAGTGCAGTGGATGTGATCTATATGGATTTTAGTAAGACATTTGACAAGGTTCCACACTGTAGGCTTATTAATAAAGTTAGAAGGCATGGGATCCAGGGAAGTTTGGCCAGGTGGATCCAGAATTGGCTTGCCTGCAAAAGGCAGAGGGTGGTGGTGGAGGGAGTACATTCAGATTGGAGGATTGTGACTAGTGGTGTCCCACAAGGATCTGTTCTGGGACCTCTTCTTTTCGTGATTTTTATTAACGACCTGGATGAGGTGTTAGAAGGCTGGGCTGGCAAGTTTGCAGACGGCACAAAGGCTGGTGGTGTTGTAGATAGTGTAGAGGATTGTCAAAGATTGCAGAGAGACATTGATAGGATGCAGAAGTGGGCTGAGAATTGGCAGATGGAGTTCAACCCGGAGAAGTGTGAGGTGGTACACTTTGGAAGGACAAACTCCAAAGCAGAGTACAAAGTAAATGTCAGGATACTTGGTAGTGTGTAGGAGCAGAGGGATTTCGGGGTACATGTCCACAGATCCCTGAAAGTTGCCTCACAGGTGGATAGGGTAGTTAAGAAAGCTTATGGGGTGTTAGCTTTCGTAAGTCGAGGGATAGAGTTTAAGAGTCGCGATGTAATGATGCAGCTCCATAAAACTCTGGTTAGGCCACACTTGGAGTACTGTGTCCAGTTCTGGTCACCTTACTATAGGAAGGATGTGGAAGCATTGGAAAGGGTACAGAGGAGATTTACCAGGATTCTGCCTGGTTTAGAACGTATGCGTTATGATCAGAGATTAAGGGAGCTAGGGCTTTACTCTTTGGAGAGAAGGAGGATGAGAGGAGACATGATAGAGGTGTACAAGATAATAAGAGGAATAGATAGAGTGGATAGCCAACGCCTCTTCCCCAGGGCACCACTGCTCAATACAAGAGGACATGGCTTTAAGGTAAGGGGTGGGAAGTTCAAGGGGGATAATAGAGGAAGGTTTTTTACTCAGAGAGTGGTTGGTGCGTGGAATGCACTGCCTGAGTCAGTGGTGGAGGCAGATACACTAGTGAAGTTTAAGAGACTACTAGACAGGTATATGGAGGAATCTAAGCTGGGGGCTTATATGGGAAGCAGGGTTTGAGGGTCAGCACAGCATTGTGGGCCGAATGGCCTGTACTGTGCTGTACTATTCTATGTTCTATGTTCATGGTTTTTAAAGACGTGGCCAAAGAGATTGTAGAATCATTAGTCAAGTCAAGTCAAGTTACTTTTTATTGTCGTTTTGACCATAACTGCTGGTACAGTACACAGTAAAAATGAGACAATGTTTTCAGGACCTTGGTGCTACATGAAACAATACAAAAACTACTTTGGACTACATAAAACAACTCAAATGCTACACTAGACTACAGACCTACACAGGACTATAGGTTGGTGTCAGTCTGGACTGGGTATTGAGGAGTCCGATGGCTTGGGGGAAGAAACTGTTACATAGTCTGGTCATGAGACCCCGCATACTTTAGAGCCTTTTGCCAGATGGCAGGAGGGAGAAAAGTTTGTGTGAGGGGTGTGTGGGGTCCTTCATAATGCTGTTAGCTTTGCGGATACAGCATAAGGTATAAATGTCTGTACTGGTGGGAAGGGAGACCCCAATGATCTTCTCAGCTGATCTCACTATCCGCTGCAGGGTCTTGCATCCGAGACGGTGCAATTTCTGAACCAGGTAGTGATGCAGTTGCTCAGGATGCTGTCGATACAACCTTTGTAGAATGAGGTGAGGATGGGGTTGGGAGATGGACTTTTCTCAGCCTTCTCAGAAAGTAGAGACGCTGCTGGGCTTTCTTAGCTATGGAGCTAGTGTTGAGGGACCAAGTGAGATTCTCCGTCAGGTGAACATCAAGAAATTTGTACAATCTCTATGGAGGAGCCGTCGATGTTAAGCGGAGAGTGATCGCTCCATGCTCTCCTAAAGTCAACATAAAGTACTGATCTTTCAAGAATCAATTGTGGGTTATACAATGATAGGTCAGGGTCAGGGTCAGGTAATTTTGAGGAAGTAGAGAGGTTGCAGAAAGACTTAGGCAGATTAGAAGAATAGGAGAAATGTCAGATGAAATACAGTGTTGGGAAATGTATAAATAAAACACAAGTCTAAATGGAGATAAATTTCAAAAGTCTAAGGTGCAAAGGGATTCGGGAGTCTTGTGTAGGATTCCATAAATGGATCAGCCATGATGAAATGGCAGAGCAGACTCAATGGACCAAATAGCCTAATTCTTCTCCTATATCTTATGGTCCTGTGATCTCAGGTTCAGCATGTCATCTAAAACTTTGACAAACCTGTCTATGTGGTGGAGAGTGTATTGACTGGTAGCATCATGGTCTGGTATGGAAATACCAGTACAATAGAGGAAAAGCCTACAACTCAGAATAGTCTATCAGATCGAAAGCCCTCCCCACGACTGGTCACATCTACATGAGGCACTGTCACCACAAAGCAGCAGCATCATCATCATCGAGGACCCCAGGCATCCGGGCCATGCCATCATGCAGGTACAGGAGCCTCAGCACCCACACCACCACGTTTAGGAATGGCCATTATACCTCAGCTATTAGGCTGTTGAAGCAGAGTGGATGACCTCACTAAACTTCACTCATCTGAGCAGTGGAGTGTTCCCAAAACCCGTGAAATCACCTTCGAGGAATTTTCATCGAATGTTCCAGTTAATATTGCTTATTTACTATCATTATTCATTTTTTCTCAGCTCAAGCTGGTAAAGTCTGAGCTACAGGCGTAGCCAAGCACTCTCATTTGTCAATTGCCAGAACCTGTCAGACAATTCTAGTGATGTTTAGTATTGTGGTTTCTGGAAATTTACACAGATATTGCTGTGGAACCCTAATTGTTTATTGATATCGTGTAGTGACTTTGGGATGACATCAGCTGTAGATATTACTATCAGGACATTGCACACCTTGTCAATGTTCGGTAGTCTTTCAATTTCCTCTTTTAATTCAGCATTTTTCTCGTGTTTTTCACTTACTGATTTCTGTACGTTTTGTGTGTTTGGAATGGTGATATATATTAAGTGAGTTGTCCTTGCTTGTTTATCCTGTGTTATTATATCTGGACAGTTAATATGGATTGTCCTGTCTGTTTACAATGAAATGGTTGTCAAACAATTTTTGGGATTTTCACTCTAAAACTGGATCAGGCTTGTATTTGTAGTAAGGTATGATTTCTTTTCTGAATTTTTTTTTAAGAGCAAGATTCTGATGAATAATGTCAGCATCTCTGTAAGTAATCAGATTGAGTTAAACTGCTGCAGGATCCTGTCATGTGTTGGATTGTTTCTGGTTTCTCTTGGCATTTTCTGCATTTGTTGTCTTGAATTTGTTGGTCTTTTATTATGCATCTTTGATCATTTTTTTGTGTTAATCACCTGGTCCCGTATTGCCACGATGAACCCTTCTGTCTCTGGGAAGAGATATTGAACTCTGAGCCAGGTGTTCGATGCTTCCTTCTCGACATCTAGTCTGCTCACATCATGAGGATGTCTTCCATGGAGGGTCCTGCTTTTCCATTTTTCTCTTTAATCGTGATTTTTTTCTCTGGTTCTGCTCTCACTTAAGATTAGTGGTGGATAGGTCTTATCAGAATTGCGTCTGCTCACAGGGAGTGCTGAACGTTGATGAAAGTATATCCTTAAAAGTTTTATCTGACTGTTGTGCAGATTTTTAATGTCTGTTGATCCTCTTCCCCCTTCTGTCATAATTAGTGCTAGTTTAAGCATATTCGAGTGTACATAATGTTTTCTGAAATTTTTCATTTCAGTACTTATTTTTCTTTGTAGATTTAACAGGTCAGTTTCAGACCAAGATGTAGTGCCTATAAAAAGTATTCAACCCCCCTGGAAGATTTCATGTTTTATTGTTTTACAATGTTGAATCACAGTGGATTTAATTTGGCTTTTTTGAATCCGATCAACAGAAAAAAACACAATGTTTAAGTGAAAACAGATCTCTACAATGTTATCTAAGTTAATTACAAGTATAAAACACAAAATAGTTGACTGCATAAGTATTCACCTTCAAGTCAGTAGTTAGCAGATGCATCTCTGGCAGATATCACACCCTTGAGTCTGTGTGGATAGATGTCTATCAGCTTTGCACATCTGGACACTGCATATCTCTTCTAAGATGAGGGGCTCAAAACAGTTCACAATACTCAAGGTGAGGCCTCACCAGTGCCTTATAAATCCTCAGCACCACATCCTTGGGCCTTAGCCCGGGTCTTCTTCACCTCAGCTTTAGCCAGACAGAGTGTCTACTCCCCTGGGGTGAGGATTGCCTTCCTTGCCCAACTTGTTTCCGTGCATCGTACTGGGCGTAGAAGACTTTCAGCCTCTCAGAGAGTGAGATACCCTGGTCACTGACATGCAGGGTAGACTTGTAGTCTGTAAACCTCTACATTCCCTGCCATATGCAACTTGTGTCTGTGGATATCGCAAAAGCGATTGTAAGTTCCCTGAGAATGCTCCCAGTTCGCCTTCCTGGGGAGTGGGAAAACACAGTGCTTGTTTTCCTGACAGGTATCGCATCTCCCGATCTGAAAGCAGCATCACGATCCCGCGGCCTGGCACGAGTGTCTGCGGTAAGCCATGGCTTCTGATTTGCCCTCACCCCGATGTGTCTCGTGATGGTGACATCCTCTGTTCACTTCTCCGTGTACCTGGTCACAGAACCCACATACCCGTCGACATTAACGTGGTTGCCATGGGTAGCAAACTCCTGAACAATCTCCAGTTTGTGCTTTCAAAGCATTATTTTTATTTCTTTTTTGTTTCATGGTAAATACTGTGAATGCCTGCAAGAAAATGAATCGCAGAAGCATTCGGGCTCTCACGACCAGACTACGTAACAGTTTCTAACCCCAAGCCATCAGACTCCTCAATACCCAGAGCCTGGACTGACACCAACCTACCACCCTCTACTGTGCCTATTGTCTTGTTTATTATTTATTGTATTGCCTGCACTGTCTTGTGCACTTTATGAAGTCCTGTGTAGGTCTGTAGTCTAGTGTAGTTTTGTGTTGTTTTACGTAGTCCAGTGTAGCTTTTGTATTGTTTCATGTAGCACCATGATCCTGAAAACGTTGTCTCGTTTTTACTGTGTACTGTACCAGCAGTTATGGACGAAATGACAATAAAAAGTGACTTGACTTGTATATGGTGACATATATGTACATTAATAATAAATTTCCCCAGAATTTGAATTTTGAGGCACGTGGGTAGAATGTTCAGGTCCAGTTCTTGAGGAACTTCCAAGAAAGGCTCTTCGCAATTCCCAGCGTTCGGCTTATCCCTGTCTCTTTACATGGCACTGTTTCCTCATGGGTCGACACGAGGGTTGGGAGGAAGCCCTGTGGCGGCGGCTGGCTTGGGTGGCCTGGACTCCCGGTGGACTCACTGCCATATTGGTTTCCTGCAGCCGCGGTTAGCTTGCGAGAGGAAAGCGCTGGAGTCTACGGAATATCGGCATGTGAAAGATGTGAGGGAAGTGGTCACCGACAGATTCCTCTGCACAGGGGGAAATGACCCCAGTCAAGAGGACAACACATGCTATGGTGAGATATCTCCCTGCCCCTCACTCCTCCTCTCCTCCTCCCTGCCCTGCCCGAATAGGCAGATCTTCAGTACCTTAAGTTCTTAATGTCAAGCAATCTAGCGGTCATAAAAACAAATACGTTAACACCTTTGTTTGGCCCTGTAGAGCCCGCTGTGACTGAGTACGCCACCATCTTACCAAAAGATGTGTGACTCTGTCTGTGTCTTTATGTATGTATATACGTCTGCATGAACATCTTTCTCTGTGCGTGTGCGCGTGTGCGTGTGCGTGTGCGCGTGCGTGCGTACGTGCGTGTGTGTGCGTGCGTGCGTGCGTGTGTGCGTGTGTGTGCGTGTGCGTGCGTGCGCGTGTGCGTGCCTGTGTGTGTGTGTGTGTGTGTGTGTGTGTGTGTGTGTGTGTGTGTGTGTGTGTGTGCGCGCGCGCGCGTGCGCGCGCGTGTCCGCGCCTTGATGTACCTCTCCCCAACTCTGTGTCGCACTAATATTCCCAAGTCTCAGTTTCGCTGGACACCACTGCGGGTCAGATGCCGTCAGGCGATGGGAGATGACGTGCCCCCTTGTGTCAGCCTTTTCAGCCCTGAGAAAAAGGTTGCGTGAACATGACCTTTTCTCCTTGGAGCGACGGAGGATGGGAGGTGACCTGAGAGAAGTGTATAAGATGATACAATCACATAAGCATATAACAATTACAGCAAGGAAACAGGCCATCTCGGTCCTTCTAGTCCGTGCCAAACGCTTACTCTCACCTAGTCCCACCGACCTGCACTCAGCTCATAACCCTCCATTCCTTTCCTGTCCATGTAGCTATCCATTTTTACTTTAAATGACAACATCGAACCTGCCTCAACCACTTCTGCTGGAAGCTTGTTCCACACAGCTACCACTCTCTGAGTAAAGAAGTTCCCCCTCATGTTACCCCTAAACTTTTGCCCCCTAACTCTCAACTCATGTCCTCTTGTTTGAATCTCCCCTACTCTCAATGGAAAAAGCCTGTCCATGTCAACTCTATCTATCCCCCTCATAATTTTAAATACCTCTATTAAGTCCCCCCCTCAACCTTCTACACTCCAAAAAATAAAGACCCAACTTGTTCAACCTTTCTCTGTAACTTAAGTGCTGAATCCCAGGTAACAGTCTAGTAAATCTTCTCTGTACTCTCTCTATTTTGTTTGCATCTTTTCTATAATTCGGTGACCAGAACTGTACACAATACTCCAAATTTGGCCTTACCAATGCCTTGTACAATTTCAACATTACATTCCAACTCCTATACTCAATGCTCTGATTTATAAAGGCCAGCATACCAAAAGCTTTCTTCACCATCTTATCCACATGAGATGGGAACTATGTACCATTATTCCTCGATCCCTCTGTTCTACTGCGTTCTTCAATGCCCTACCATTTACCATGTATGACCTATTTTGATTAGTCCTACCAAAATGTAGCACCTCACACTATTCAGCATTAAACGCCATCTACCATCTTTCAGCCCACTCTTTTAACTGGCCTAAATCTCTCTGCAAGCTTTGAAAACCTACTTCATTATCCACAACGCCACCTATCTTGGTATCATCTGCATACTTACTAATCCAATTTACCACCTCATCATCCAGATCATTAATGTATATGACAAACAACATTGGACCCAGTACAGATCCCTGAGGCTCACCACTAGTCACCGGCCTCCAACCTGACAAACAGTTATCCACCACTACTCTCTGGTGTCTCCCATCCAGCCACTGCTGAATCCATTTTACTACTTCAATATTAATACCTAACGATTGAACCTTCCTAACTAACCTTCCGTGTGGAACCTTGTCAAAGGCCTTACTGAAGTCCATATAGACAATATCCACTGCTTTACCCTCGTCAACTTTCGCAGTAACCTGTTCAAAAAAATCAATAAGATTTGTCAAACATGACCTTCCACGCACAAATCCATGTTGACTGTTCCTAATCAGACCCTGTCTATCCAGACCCTGACAAATCCATATTGACTGTTCCTAATTAGACCCTGTCTATCCCTATCTTACCATCTCTAAGAATACTTTCCATCAATTTACCCACCACTGATGTCATAACTCACAGGCCAATAATTGCTAGCTTTACTCTTCGAACCCTTTTTAAACAATGGAACAATATTAGCAATATGCCAATCCTCTGGCACCATCCCCGTTTCTAATGACATTTGAAATATTTCTGTCAGAGCCCCTGCTATTTCCACACTAACTTCCCTCAAGGTCCCAGGGAATATCCCGTCAGGATCCGGAGACTTATCCACTTTTATATTCCTTTAGAGCGCCAGTACTTCCTCTTCTTTAATCATCATAGTTTCCATAACTTCCCTAACTGTTTCCCTTACCTTACACAATTCAATATCTTTCTCCTTAGTGAATACCTAAGAAAAGAAATTTGTTCAAAATCTCCCCCACCTCTTTTGGTTCCATACATAGCTGTCCACTCTGATTCTCTAAGGGACCAGTTTTATCCCTCACAATCCTTTTGCTATTAATATAACTGTAGAAACCCTTTCGATTTATGTTCAGCTTACTTGCCAAAGCAACTTCATATCTTCTTTTAGCTTTTCTAATTTCTTTCTTAAGATTCTTTTTATATTCTTTATATTCCTTGAGCACCTCATTTACTCCATGCTGCCTATATTTATTGTGGATATCTCTCTTTTTCCGAACCAAGTTTCCAATATCCCTTGAAAACCATGGTTCTCTCAAACTTTTAACCTTTCCTTTCAACCTAACAGGAACATAAAGATTCTGTACCCTCAAAATTTCACCTTTAAATGATCTCCATTTCTCTATTACATCCTTCCCATAAAACAATTTGTCCCAATCCACTCCTTCTAAATCCTTTCGCACCTCCTCAAAGTTAACCTTTCTCCAATTAAAAATCTCAACCCTGGGTCCAGACCTATCCTTCTCCATAATTATACTGAAACTAATGGCATTGTGATCACTGGACCCGAAGTGCTCCCCAACACAAACCTCTGTCACCTGCCCTATCTCATTCCCTAACAGGAGATCCAACACTGCCCCTTCTCTAGTTGGCACCTCTATGTATTGCTGCAAAGAACTACCCTGCACACATTTTACAAACTCCAAACCATCCAGCCCTTTTACAGTATGGCTTCCCAGTCTATGTGTGGAAAATTAAAATCTCCCACAATCACAACCTTGCACTTACCTCAAATATCTGCCATCTCCTTACAAATTTGCTTCTCCACTTCTCGCTCCCCATGAGGTAGTCTATAATACATATAGTGATGAGAGGCATTGATTGTTTGAAAAGTCAGAGGCTTTTTCCCAGGGCTGGAATGGCTAACACAAGAAGGCACAGTTTTAAGGTGCTTGGAAGTAGGTAAAGAGGAGATGTCAGGGGCAAGTTTTTTACACAGAGAGTGGTGAGTGCATGGAATGGGCTGCCGGCGACAGTAGTGGAGGTGGATACGACAGGGTCTTTTAAGAGACTTTTGGATAGGTACATGGAGCTCAGAAAAATAGATGGGCTATGGGTTACCCTAGGTAATTTCTAAGATAAGGACATGTTCAGTACAGCTTTGTGGGCCGAAAGGCCTGTATTGTGCTGTATCTTCTATGTTCCTATTAATACTATATTCTGTCATCATATTTGACTTACCAAAATGAACCACCTCACACTTATCTGTGCTGAACTCAACCTGCCATTTCTCAACCCAGTTTTGCATCCTACTGATGTCCTGCTTTCACCTCTGATAGCCCTCCACACTATCCACAACACCCCCAACCTTGGTGTCATCAGCAAATTCACTAACCCATCCCTCCACTTCCTCATCCAGTTTATTTATAAAGATCACAAAGTGATGGGGTCCCAGAACAGATCCCTGAGGCATGCTATTGGTCACCAACCTCCATGTAAAATATGACCCGTCTACAACCACTCTTTGCCTTCTGTGGGCAAGCCAATTGTGGATCCACAAAGCAAGGTCCCCTTGGATCCCATGCCTCCTTACTTTCTCAATAAGCCTTGCATGGGGTACCTTACCAAATGCCTTGCTGAAATCCATACACACTACATCTACCGCTCTTCCTTTGTCAATGTGTTTAATCACATCCTCAAAAAATTCAGTCAGGCTCGTAAGGCACGACCTGTCCTTGACAAAGCCATGCTGACTATTCCTAATCATATTTTGCCTCTCCAAATGTTCATAAATCCTGCCTCTCAGGATCTTTTGCATCAACTTGCCAACTACTGAAGACTCACTGGTCTATAATTTTGTAAGCTATCCTACTCCCTTTCTTGAATAAGGGACCAACATCTGCAACCCTCCAATCCTCCCGAACTTCTCCAGTCCCCAATGATGATGCAAAGGTTATTGCCAGAGTCTCAGCAATCTCCTCCCTCACCTCCCACATAGCCTGGGGTACAGCTTGTCAGTCTCAGAGACTTATCCAACTTGATTCTTTTTGAAAGATCCAGCACATCCTCTTCCTTAATGTCTAAATGCTCAAGCTTTTCAGTCCGCTGTAAGTCATCGCCAAAATCCTTTTCCATAGTGAATACTGAAGCAAAGTACTCATTAAGTACCTCCACTGTCTCCTCCGGTTCCATACACACTTCACAACTGTCACACTTGATTGGTCCTATTCTCTGACGTCTTGCTCTTCACATACTTGAGAAGATGCCTTTGGGTTTTCCTTAATCATGTTCGCCGAGGCCTTCTGATTGCCCCTTCTGGCTCTCGTAATTTCATTCTTAAGCTCCTTCCTGTTAGCCTTATAATTTTCTAGCTCTCGATCATTACCGAGGTTTTTGAAACTTCTGCAAGCTTTTCTTTTCTTCTTGACTAGATTTTCAACAGCCTTTGTACACCATGGTTCCTGTACCCTACTATCCTTTCCCTGTCTCATTGGGACGTACCTATGCAGAAGACCACGAAAATATTACCCTGAACATTTGCCTCTTTTCTGCCGTACATTTCCATGAGAACATCTGCTCCCAATTTGTGCTTCCAAGTTCCTGCCTGATAGCTTCATATGTCCCCTTACTCCAATTAAACACTTTGGATTGTCCGGGCCAGTGCAGCAACAATGGGTTATTGCTGAGGGAAACGAGACACCCACGTGGGCGGGATCAGTGTACTGAGCTTGGACCAGCAGCCCATCTCTTGGCATAATACACAGGAGCAGAATTAGGCCATTCAACCTATCAAGCCTGCTCAGCCATTCCATCATGTCTGATTTATTAATCCTCTCATCCCCATTCTCCTGCCTTCTCCCTGTAGCCTTTGATACCCTGATTAATCCAGAACCCATCAACCTCCGTTTTAAATATACTCAATGACTTGGCCTCCACAGGCATCTGTGGTAACGAATTACACAGATTCACCACCCTCCGGCTAAAGAAGTCCCTCCCCATCTCTGTCTAAACGGACATCCCTCTGTTCTGAGGCTGTGTCCTCTGGTCCTAGACTCCCCCACCTCAGGCAACATCTTCTCCACAACCGCTCGATCGAGCCCTTTCTATATCCAACAGGTTTCAATGAGAACATCCTAAATTCAAACGAGTACAGGCCCAGAGCCATCAAAAGCTCCTGATTCATTTACCCTTTCATTCCCAGAGTCCTTGCTTTTACATTCTGGTCCTCTTCAAATGGATGCTGGTGTTGCATTTGCCTTGCTTGCCCCCGACTCAACCTGCAAGTTAACCTTCTTGTTTCACAGGTGACTCGGGAGGGTCGCTGTTCATCAACAAGACGAGACGGTTCTTCCAGGTGAGTCCTGCCCGACGAAAGGCAACGGGATGGGGGAATGGGTGAGCAGGAGTGACAGACTGCAGAGCAGCCGTCGGCTGAGTGGGGAATGTGACCCAGCCTGTCTCGAATCCCAGAGACGGCACGAGTTATCCTGAACCACAGCTGTTGGCTAATGCACAGCAAGATCCCACAAAATGATCATTGCACCATGGTAGCGTAGCGGTTAGAATGACTCATTGCAGCTCAGACATTCCAGATTTGGTGTTCAATTCCGGTGTCATCTGTAAGGACTTCGTGTGTTCTTCCATGACCACATCTGTATCCTCCAGGTGCTCCGGTTTGCTACCACAGTTCAAAGATGTACTGGTTATTGGGTTAACTGGGCACTGTAAACTGTCCTGTGATTCGGCTCGGGTTAAACCGATGGGTTCCTCTCCATAAGGGTCTGCTCTGTGCTGTATATCTTCTCCCTCTACAGAGAGATATGTGACCATGAGAGGCCATGGGCTGTGGGGGAGTAAAAGCACGGGGAGATCCCGTTTTCTGGGGAAAACACGGACACGACGGGCCGGGCGGCCTGTTCCAGGGCAGTACACACAGTTCACGTGGTTGTCAGTGGGCGGCGCTGTGGCTGCAGTAACGGGGCCACTGTGCACTGTGCTCAGTGGACGGACAGTAGATCGCAGAGTGTGGGGAGATGTTGCGGTGTGGGTGGGGAGCGTGATTGAGTGCTGGGGGCTGGGAACGACGGGTGCATGGGAGGCTATGGTAACGCTTTACAGTTCCAGTCACCCTAGTTCAATTCCCTCCACCGTCTGTAAGTAGTTTGTACGTTCTCCCCATACCCGCGTGCTTTCCGGTTTCCTAACACCCCAAAGACGGACAGCACGGGGTTTGTAAGTTGTGGGTATGCTATGTTGGCAATGGAGGCACAGCGATACTTGCAGTCTGCCCCACAGCACATCCTCGAGTGTGTTTTATTTACCTTTTATCTTATATTTCTACGCGATATATCACCACATAAAATAAAAATAGTAAAATTAATAAATCCACACCTTTATACTGATTTGGTCTGTATGAAGAGTGCTCTATAAATGTTATTATTATTATATGACCCGTCACCCCTCTGCGACCCCTACCCCACCCTCTTGGGCCCTCAATGCCTCGCATTCCACACAAACCACAGTTGTCTCCAAGCCCCTCACCTCTCTTCCTCGACACTCAAAGCATCCCAGCCCCGGTCCACTCACCAACAACAACCTCCCAACTTGCACTTCTTACCATTACACACGCTGTAATCCCAATGGCTCCCCCCCGCCCCCGACCCCCCGACACCCCTGGCAATGTTATCGAGCACCTTCCACCTTTGCTCTATACACAAATCAAAATCACACAGGATTTTCCCGTGGCCAACCATTTTAATTCCAACCCCCATGCCCATTTCGAAACCTGGTCCATCGCCCCCACTCAGGCCACTCTCAGGTTGGAGGAGCAAAGCCTCATACTCCTCTGGGGAGCCTCAAACTTGATGGAATGATTGCTCTAATTTCAGGTAATTTTTGGGCTCCTCTTCCCTCTTCTGCAGTTCCCCGCTCTGCTTCCCCTCTCCGCAGATCTCTTCTCCACACATGCCCATCACATCCCCCTGGTTCCCTTCCTCCTCCCTTTTCTCTCATGGCCCAATCTTCTCTCCTATCAGATTCCTTCTCCTCCAGCCCTTTCCCTATTTTACCTATCACATCCCAGACAGTTACTTCATCGCCCCTCCCCCGTCTACCTGGTCTCACCTGTCACCTTCTATATTGTCCTCCTTCCTCTCGCTCCCACCTCTGGCATCGTTCTCCCTCATTTCCAGTCCTGGCGAAGTCAGCACAGATGCTGCCTGACCTCCAGCGTTTTGTGTGTGTTTCTCTGGATTTACAGCTTCTGCAGAATCTGCTGTATTTATTGTCAACGTTGGCGGATTCTGACAGCGCGTCTCTTCTACTCTCCGCAGGCAGGTGTGGTGAGCTGGGGATCGATAAACGTGTGTACAGATTTCAATCCTGACAGGAGCAGTGCCCGCGATTTCCACATCAACCTGTTCAAGGTGCAGCCGTGGCTCAGGCAGTCGCTTCAGGGGACACTGGTGTTTATCAATTAGGAGGAGGAATGCAATGAGCCTCTACTCACCGATCAAGTGCTCTTTCCCTGCCCTTGATCTCCCTTTCTCGCTGATGAAAGTCAGAGAGACACAACATCATGAACCAGGCCCTTTGGCCCATCTACTCTGTGCCAAACTATTAATCTGCCTCGTCCCATCGACCAGCACCTGGACCATTGCCCTCCATACCCCTTCCATTCCTGTACCTATCCAAATTGTTCGTCAACGATGAAATCGAACCCGCATCTGTCTGTGCTGGTCGCTCATTCCACACTCCCACCATCCTCAGAGTGAAGAGCTTCCCCCTCATGTTCCCATGAAATATTTTACCTTTCACCCTTCACCCATGACCTCTAGTTCGAGTCTTACCCAACCCCAGTGAAAAAGCCTGCCTGCATTCGCACCCGTAAATTTGTTATGAGAAGGAGCCCTTCGCCCTCCTCCAGAATCTACATCTGAACCCGAACCATAACGAGAATCAGGTTTATATCACTGACATGTGTCTTCCAATGGAGGGTTATGTTGGAGCGAAAAGTTAGGTTGCTCTTAGTGTAGGTGAGAAGGTCGGACCGACTTCGTTCTACGATCTATGAAATTTATGGTTTTCCAGATGCACTGCAGTACAGTATAATCATGAACAATTCTGTAAGTTACAACAATAATTATTTAAAGTAAATATTCCTTAAAATAAATAATGCACAGAGAGAAAGAGTAAAATAATGCGTGAGTTCCAATCAATGGTCTCGGCCTGAAACATCGTCAGTTTATTTCTCTCCAGAGATGATGTCTAATCTGTTGAGTTCCTCCAGTATGTTCTGTGTGTTGCTCTAGATTTCCAGCGCCCGCAGATTTGCAGTACAGGCCATTCAGCCCGCACTGTTGAGCCGAACTTTTAAACTACTCTCAGGTCAACCTTTGTCAAGCGCCCTCGCTCGGTCCTTTCGGTGAAGAGGAATTGCAGTGTAGGAAAACCCGGAGTAAAGCACGAGCCACTGGATGAAACAATAAATGGTGTCGGGCTACAGTGTCCAGTCTTTATTCTCCCCCATTGATGGTGTCTGACCTGCTGAGTAACTCCAGCATTGTGTGTGTGCTGTGCAAAGCAGTGAGGTGACTGTTCATGCGCTGACGGATTGTTCAGCTACTCCCTCCCTGAAGGGAGTAAGGAGAAGAGAACATGTTACCAGCACAGACACCGATCACCTCCACACCGCAGAAACAACTCTTGTCCTTTCTCCACTGACCTTCGGAGATCTTTGTCCGGCGAACCTGCAGCTCGGAGACTGCGTGAGTGTTCAGTGTGTAGATTCCGCTGTCACACACTTCCTCGGACATTAAATACTGTAGATCAACAAAGGATTCAACCCTGGGTTAAGCGCTCAATGTACCCACCTCAAAGCCACACAATAACCCCTGATTTAATTTTTATTCATAGAAACATAGAAAACCTACAGCACAATACAGACCATTCGGCCCACAATGCTGTGCCAAACATGTACTTACTTTAGAAATTACCTAGAGTTACCCATAGCCCTCTATTTTTCTAAGCTCCATGTACCTATCCAAGAGTTTCTTAAAAGACCCTATCGTATCCGCCTCCACCACCGTCGCCGGCAGCCCATTCCACACACTCACCACTCTCTGTGTTAAATAACATACCTCTGTCCTCTGTACCTACTTCCAAGCACCTTAAAACTGTTCCCTCTCGTGTTAGCCATTTCAGCCCTGGGGAAAAGCCTCTCACTATCCACACGATCAATGCCTCTCATTATCTTATGCACCTCAATCAGGTCACCTCTCATCCTCCGTCGCCCCAAGCAGAAAAGGCTGAGTTCACTCAACCTGTTTTCATAAGGCATGTTCCCCAATCCAGGCAACATCCTTGTACATCTCGTCTGCACCCTTTCTATGGTTTCCACATCCTTCCTGCGGTGAGGTGACCAGAACTGAACACAGTACTCCACAGTCTGACCAGGGTCCTATATAGCTGCAGCATTAACTCTTAAACTCAGTCCCAGGATTGATGAAGGCCAATACACCGTACGCCTTTTTAACCACACAGTCAACCTGCGCAGCGGCTTTGAGTGTCCTATGGACACGGACCCCAAGATTTCTCTGATCCTCCGCACTGCAAAGAGTCTTACCATTAATACTGTATTCTTCCAAAATGAACCACCGCACACTTATCTGTGTCGAACTCCATCTGCCACTTCTCAGCCCAGTTTTGCATCCTATCAATGTCCCGCTGTAAGTTCTGACAGTCCTCCATACTATCCACAACACTCCCAACCTTTGTGTCATCAGCAAATTTACTAACCCATCCCACCACTTCCTCATCCAGGTCATTTATAAAAATCACGAAGAGCAAGGATCCCAGAACAGACCCTCAGGCACACCACTGGTCACCGACCTCCACGCAGAATATGACCCGTCTACAACCACTCTTTGCCTTCTGTGAGCAAGCCATTTTTGGATCCACAAAGCAAGGTCCCCTTGGATCCCATGCCTCCTTACTTTCTCAATAAACCTTGCATGGGGTACCTTATCAAATGCCTTGCTGAAATCCATATACACTACATCAATGGCTCTCCGTTCATCAATGTGTTTAGTTACAACCTCAAAAAAACTCAATCAAGCTCGTAAGGCACGACCTGTCTTTGACAAAGCCATGCTGACCATTCCTAATCATATTATGCCTCTCCAAATGTTCAGAAAACCTGCCTCTCAGGATCTTCTCCATCAACGTACCAACTTCTGAAGTAAGACTCACTGGTCTATAATTTCCTCAGCTGTCTCTACTCACTTTCTTGAATAAGGGAACAACATCTGCAAACTTCTCATCCTCCAGGACTTCTCCCGTCCCCACTGATGATGCAAAGATCATCGGCAAAGGCTCAGCAATCTCCTCCCTTGCCTCCCACAGTAGCCTGGGGTACATCTCATCCGGTCCCGATGACTTATCCAACTTGATGCTTTTCAGAAACTCCAGCACATCCTCTTTGTTGATGTCTATATGCTCAATCTTTTCAGTCTGCTATAATTCATCCATACAACCGCCAAGATCGTTTTCCGTTGTGAATGCTGAAACAAAGTATTCATTAAGTACGTCCGCTACCTCCTCCAGTTTCATATGCACTTTCCCGCCTTCACACTTGATTGGTCCTATTCTCTCACATCTTATCCTCTTGCTCTTCACATACTTGTAGAATGCCTTGGGGATTTCCTTAATCCTGCTCGCCAAGGCCTTCTCGTGGCCCCTTTTGGTCTCCTAATTTCATGCTTAAACTCCTTACTGCTGGCCTTATAATTTTCTAGATCTGTATAATTACCTAGTTTTTTTGAATCTTTCATAAGCTTTTCGTTTCCTCTTTACTAGACTTTCAACAGCCTTTGTGTACCATTGTTCCTGTACCTTACCACCCTTTTCCTGCCTCATTGCAACGTACCTATGCAGAAAACCACGCAAATATCCCCTGAACATTTGTCACATTTCTGCTGCATATTTCCCTGAGAACATATGCTCCCAATTTATGCTTCCAAGTTCCTGCCTGATAGCTTCATATTTCCCCTTATTCCTATTAAATGCTTTCCTAACTTGTCCATTCCTATCTCTCTCCAATGCTATGGTAAAGGAGATAGAATTGTGATCACTGCCTCAAAAATGCTCTCCCACTGAGAGTCCTGACACCTGCCCAGGTTCATTTCCCAATACCAGATCAAGTACAGCCTCTCCTCTTGTAGGCGTATCTACATATTGTGTCAGGAAACCTTCTTGGACACACCTAACAAACTCCACCCCATCTAAATCCCTTGCTCTCGTGAGATGCCAATCAATATTTGGGAAATTAAAATCTTCCTCCACGACAGCTCTGTTGCAATTATACCTTTCCAGAATCTGTCTCCCTATCTGCTCCTCGATGTCCCTGTTACTATTGGGTGGCCTATAAAAAAAACACCCAGTAGAGTTATTGACCCCTTCCTGTTCCTAACTTGCACCCACAGAGACTCCGTAGACAATCCCTCCATGACTTCCTCCTTTTCTGCAGCTCTGACACTATCTCTGATCAACAGTGCCATGCCTTCACCTCTTTTGCTTCCCTCCGTGTCCTTTCTGAAACATCTAAAGCCTGGCACTCTTAGTAACCATTCCTACCCCTCAGCCATCCAAGTCTCTGTAATGGCAACAACATTAAAGCTCCAAGAACTGATCCATGCTCTAAGCTCATCCGCTTTGTTCATGATTCTCCTCGCATTAAGATGGACACATTTCAAACGATCGGTCTGAGCGCATCCCTTCTCTATCACCTACCTATGCTCACTCTCACGCTGCCTATAAGCTTTCTCAATTTGTGATTCAACTGCCCCTTCCTCCGTCTCTTCCGTATGGTTCCCAACCCCCAGCAATTCTAGTTTAAACTCTCCCCAATAGCACGAGCAAACCTTCTCTCTAGAATATTCGTCCCCTCGGTGTACAGGTCACACCTACCCCAAAAGAGGTCCCAAGGATCCAGAAATCTGAATCCCTGCCCCCTGCTCCAATCCCTCAGCCACATATTTATCCTCCACCTCAATCTATTCCTATACTCACCGTTGGGTGGCACAGTCAGTAATCCTGAATTTACTACCCTTGTGGTCCTGCTTCTGTGCTTCTTTCCTAACTCCCTGTCGTCTGTTTTCAGCACCTCCTCCCTTTTCCTAACTATGTCATTGGTACCAATATGTACTAAGACGTCTGGATGTTCACCTTCCCACTTCAGGATATCGTGGATGCGATCAGAAACATCCTGGACCCTGGCACTTGGGAGGCAAACCACCAACTATGTTTCTTTCCTGCGTCCACAGAATCGCCTGTCTGACCCCCTAACTACAGAGTCCCCTATCACTGCTGCCTTTTTCCTTTCCCTACCCTTCTGAGCCACAGGGTCGGACTCTGTGCCAGAGGCACGGCCACTGTTGCTTCCCCCAGGTAGGTCGCTCCCCCCAAAAGTACTCAAACAGGAGTACTTATTGTTAAGGAGGGCAGTCACAGGGGTACTGTCTAGTATCTGACTCTTGCTCTTCCTTCTCCTGACTGTTACCCACTTATCTGTCTCCCCAGGCCCCGGAGAGACTACCTGCCTATAGCTCCTCTCTATCACCTCCTCACTCTCCCTGACCAGATGAAGGTCATCGTGCTGCATCTCCAGTTCCCTAACCCGGTCCCTAAGGAGCTGCAGCTCGACGCTTCTGCTGCAGATGTGGCCGTCCGGGAGGCTGGGAGTCTCCCAGACTTCCCACATCTGACACCCAGTAAAGAACACCGGCCTCACAGACATACTTCCTGTTTCTATTCTTCACAAGTAACTTGCCTCGCCTCGACCTGTTATCACTGAAGACCTGTTGAGCCAAAGCCCTCCTTCTCTGACTCCCTCTACTCCGGCACCCGCTCTATAAATCTGTCTTCATTTTAAATTCTTCACAGTGGTTTAACTCGTTGACGTCCATGCGCCTGTGCAGTTGTGCCTCGATCAAACTGCTGAAGAAAAAATGTTCTCCTTTTAAATTCTTCCCGCCGGTCTAACTCGCTGATGTCCACGCACCGCATGGTCATGCCTCAGTTCCTATCTGTTCATCTGGAAACACACGGAAAGTTTTCTGAGAAACCGCATAACCAGCAGAAAGATTTAAGTGTTTAAAGACATTTCCGGAGCACAAGTATAAAGGAGAATGAAACGACTGTTAGTTTGGATCCAATACAGCACCAGAACAACCCACAATGAGATAAACACCACAATAATAATAAAACATCACAATCAATGTAACTACATGGGATAGCTTATCGACACAGATTGATTGTGTGTCCATAAAGTGACCACAGGCAGAAAGTGACCGACAGGAAATGATGATGTAGTGGTGGATGGGGTGTGGAGGGGTTGATCAGACTTACTGCTTGGGGAAAGTTACTATTTTTGGGTCTAGCAGTCCGGGCGTAGATGCTACGTGGCCTCCTCCCTGGTGAGAGTGTGGAGCAAATGTCCATCAACAGGGAAGGTGGGATCCTTCATGATGTTATCAGCCCTTTTCCAGCTCCTTTTCTGTCGATGTGCCTTGATGGGGTCAGGCAGGTGCTGGTGATACTTTGGGCAGTTTCCACCGAGATTTGTTTCTTCACACACATTTTGATGAGAAAACAAAACACAGTCAGTAAATCCAGTAAAAACCTTTCAGTTAGAACTGGTATTGGCCTAAAACATTAGCTTGGTCCCCCCTCCACAGAGGCTGCCTGGCCGACTAAATATTTCCAACAGTTTCTCATTTTATTTCAGATTTCCAGCAGCTGCAGTTTCCTGTTTCGGTTTCCATTTTAAAAGTGCGGCTTCCCTTCTGCACTAATTAACTTCGAATGACCTCCTTGACGAAGTTTGCCGCCTTTCTCATCGATGAGTTGCTCCTGGGTCCCCTTGATTAAAATTGTAACTTTTAATTTTAGGGTTAGTGTGGTTGGGGAGAGACAGGAAGGGATGATGCAGCCTGGAAATAAGCAGTCAGAATAAGGGACAAAGGCTGGTCCCTGACTGGCACTGCGTGGCAAGGTGAAGTACTCCACAGTGTAGACTCCCAATCAGCAGAACCCCATGTGCAGAGATTGGGGTGTTGTACCTCACAGTGTAGACTTCCAACCAGCATTACCACGTGTGCAGAGTCTCAGGGTGGGGTACCCCCCGGTGCAGAGTCTCAGGGTGGACAACCCCTCAGTGCAGAGTCTCAGGGTGGAATATCCCACGGTGCAGAGTCTCGGGGTGGAGAACCCCTCGGTGCAGAGTCTCAGGGTGGACAACCCCACGGTGCAGAGTCTCAGGGTGGTGTACCCCACGGTGCAGAGTCTCAGGGTGGAGAACCCCTCGGTGCAGAGTCTCAGGGTGGACAACCCCACGGTGCAGAGTCTCAGGGTGGTGTACCCCACGGTGCAGAGTCTCAGGGTGGACAACCCCACGGTGCAGAGTCTCAGGGTAAAGTACCCCATGGTGCAGAGTCTCATGGTGGCGTACCCCACGGTGCAGAGTCTCAGGGTGGAATACCCCACGGTGCAGAGTCTCATGGTGGAGAACCCCATGGTGCAGAGTCTCAGGGTGGAATACCCCACGGTGCAGAGTCTCAGGGTGGAGATCCACGGTGCAGAGTCTCAGCGTGGAGAACCCCACGTTGCAGAGTCTCACGGTGGTCTACCCCACGGTGCAGAATCTCAGGGTGGAGAACCCCACGGTGCAGAATCTCAGGGTGGAGAACCCCACGGTGCAGAGTCTCAGGGTGGAATACCCCACGGTGCAGAGTCTCAGGGTGGTGTACCCCACGGTGCAGAGTCTCAGGGTGGTGTATCCCACGGTGCAGAGTATCAGACAGTGATTATTCTGGAAAAGGTGTGGAAAGGTAAGAAGAGTCTTAATTGGACCATAAGATGGAGTGACAGAAGCAGGCCAATCTGCCCATCGAATAGCTCAGCATTTCCAATATGGCCAATTGATTTTTCATCTCAACCCCATTCTGCTGCCTTCTCCCTATAACCCTTGATCTCCTGACTAACCAAGAACCTATTCATCTCCACTTTAAATATACTCAGTGACTCGGACCATGGCAGTCTGTGGAAATGAGTTCCAGAGATTCACCACCTTCTGACTCAGGAAATTTGTCCTGATCTCTGTTGCCTCTATTCCGGGGCTGTGTCCTCTGGTCATAGACTCTCCCACTATTGGAAACATCCTCTCCACAGCCACTCTATCTGGGCCTTTCAATATTTGCTAGTTTTCACTGAGATAACATCACCACCACCACCCTCATCCTTACCAGCTCCAGCGTGTACACCTCATACATTAACCTTTTCATTTCTGGATCATTCTCGTGAACCTTCTCTGGACCATCTCCAATGCCAACGAAGGCCCGACCCTCACAGTAGCTCCTTGGCACAGATCGGCATCTCAGGGTGCAGAGACTCAAGGTATCACTAAGTTGGAAAAGTCGCCTCTCCATGAGAGTGTTATCGTGACTGGAGGGCTTCCGTAATATAGCGCAATATAAGCTGGGAACTGTTTTATTCTCATGAACTAAGTATTCTGCACTCCAGCCTTACAGAGATGCGCTGAGCATCTGCTGGTACATTCCGTCCCGAATGGGTGAAAGCAGAGTGTGAGAGCGAATAACTGGGGCAATTCCCCCACCTGGTGGCCGCACAGGGAAGTGCACCTTCTGCTTCAGTTTCTTTGATTTGTAAAGGTTTGTCATGGAGGATTTTAGAATCACATTCAGAGCAAAACTAAAACTACGGATAGAAAGATTTCCTTAAGGATCAGTGTCTGTGTGTGGAGTCATGGGGGATTGGCGAGGTCTGATTACGTGTCTGTGTGGAAGGTGAAGATGGGTGTGGAAGTTGGGAAATTTGTCCGATCTGATGTTCTGCTGTTTTGTAAAACAGTAGTTCATCTTTATTAATGCCCTGAATTCAGGATCCCGCCAATCCAGCTGATCGATGTGAGAAGCTTCAGTTTATGACAGTGCCACTTTCAATGTGAGGATGGGATGGGGAGCAGCCTGAAGATCAGTCCTGACGAAGGGTCTCGGCCCGAAACGTTGACTGTTCGTTTCCATGGATGCTGCCCGACCTGCTGAGTTCCTCCAGCGTTTTGTACGTGTTGGTCTGAAGATCAGTGCAGTTTCACGGCGCGGCGTCGCCACCTGCTGCTGGAAAGCGGTACAGCAGGCAGGGCAGGTTCAAAGTGCAACTCCCTACTGGAGCAAAGTCAAATTAAATTTATTATCAAAGTGCGTGCACTTCACGATGTACGAACTTGAAATTCATTTTCTTGTCAGCGTTCACAGCGAAATAAGTAAAAACAATTCAATTTTGGTGGAAAATACACGTAGACAAAACAAGCAATCAATGTGCAAAAGAGGACAATTTCTGCAAATAGTCATCGAATCATAGAGCACTACAGCAGACAACAGACGCTGCTCCACCAACACAGACTGAAGCAAGACTTTCCAGCCGCAGATCCATGGTCTCTGCTGATGCCACCACCAACAGCAGAGAAACAGATCCTTCGGCCCATCTGGTCCGTGTTGAGCTGGTATTCTGCCGAGTCTCACTGACTTGCACCTGGATAATAGTCCACCATACCCTTTCCATGCATGTACTTATCCAAGCTCAGATATTGAAATCGAACCACCTCCACAGAGAGCTCGTTCCGCACTCGCACCACTCTCTCAGTAAACACGTTCCCCTCCAGCTTCCCCTTTCATGTTTCACCCTTCACCCTTAACCTATGAACTCTAGTCGTAGTCCCATCCATAAACAGTATTGATGCCTGCATCCATTTTCCCGATATATACCGTTCCTCTCATAATCCTCCATCAAATCGTTCCTCATTCACCTGAGCTTCAGGGAATTATGTCCCTGTCTAGTCAACCTTTCCTTATGACTTAAGTCCTCACGTCTTGGCAACATCCTTCTAAATTTTCTTTATACTCTTTCGATTTTATTAATATCTTTCCTGTAGGTAGGAGACCAGGAGGGCACACAATACTCCAAATTAAGCCTCACCAACATGTTATGCAAATTCAACATAATATCCCAATTCCAGAACTCAAAGGGTACTTTGATATATAAAAGGACACTGTGCCGAACATTTCCTTTACAACCCCTGTACCTGAGACGCCACTTTCAGGGAATTCCGGATCTGTATTCCCAGATACCTCTGTTATACCACACTCCTCAGTGCACTAACATTCACCCTGTAAGTCCTAGTGACACACACAAAATGCTGGAGGAACTCAGCAGGCCAGGCAGCATCTATGGAAAAGAGTACAATTGGCGTGTCGGGCCTGCTGAGTTCCTGCAGCATTTTGTGGGAGGTGTCTGTGCAACACCTCACTTGTTTCCATTAAATTCCATCTGCCGTTTTCAGTCTATTCTTTCCAGCTGGACCAGATCTCGCTGTAAGCTTTGATAGTCTTCCTCGCTGTCCACTGTGCGCCGGTCTGATGACTCTGCTTGCTATACTATCATGCAGATCGTTGATATTGAAGACAAACACCAATGGACCCAGCACCGATGGCGTTACGGGAAATATACAGGCAGGGATAGCAGAACGGCTGACAGGCAGGAGGCAGAGACTGGGGATAAGAGGGGCTTTTTCAGGTTGGCCGTCAGTGAATTGTGGTGTTCCTCGGAGGTGTTACGAATTGTAACGTCTTGAAACAAACCAGCAGCAAGAGATTTTACACTGAGTCCGGTTTTGATGTTAAAACCGCTCCTGACGAAGTGTAAACAACAGGAATTCTGCAGATGCTGGAAATTCAAGCAACATACATCAAAGTTGCTGGTGAACGCAGCAGGCCAAGCAGCATCTATAGGAAGAGGCGCAGTCGACGTTTCAGGCCGAGACCCTTCGTCAGGACTAACTGAAGGAAGACTACCTGACGAAGTGTCTCGGCCCGAAACGTCGACTATACCTCTTCCTGGAGATGCTGCCTGGCCTGCTGCGTTCACCAGCAACTTTTATGCGTGTTGCTTGAAATTTCAGCATCTGCAGATTTCCTCGTGTTTGCATCTTTATCAGTAACTATTTATAATATAGTAACTTAACCAAGGTAAACAAAAGTTAGCAGTGTTATGTGTCTATATGTGTGTAAATATAACGCAAAAACCATTGAGCTTAGTGAAACAAGGTTTAGAGTCTTGAGATGGTTCAGTAGGAAAGTTCAGTAATCCACGTGATAAATGATGGGAGAGAGATATTTGTAATCCACGGTGAAACGCAAAGACAAGGTAAGTAGGAAGTATTCCACAGATTCCACGTTGGTAAAACGAGATAACAGTCCCCGCAGATCCTGTCCGTCCTGCCGTCCCAGGCAAGGGCTACAAAATTGGTCCCACAAGATACCCCCGAACAGTGACAGTCACACATTCGTTATGCACTCCGTGCCGATGTTTAACCCACCCTTGTGGGCACAAGAGAGTTCCAAGCCCCAGCTGTGCCAAGCTGAAGCTACCGGCTTCCCCAGTCTCTCTCTCTCTCTCTCTGTCTTTCTCTCTGTCTCTCTCTCTCTCTCTCTCTCTGTCTCGCACTCTCTCTCTGTCTCTCTCTCTCTCTCTGTCTCTCACTCTCTGTCTCTCTCTCTCTCTGTCTCTCTCTGGCTCTCTCTCTCTCTCTCTCTGTCTCTCTCTCTCTCTCTCTCTGTCTCTCTCTCTCTCTCTCTCTCTCTCTGTCTCTGTCTCTGTCTCTCTCTCTCTCTCTCTGTCTCTCTCTCTCTCTCTGTTTATGAGTTTAAGTTCGCAGCAGCCTGTGACTGACGTCATAGTCCCGCCTCACTCAGGCGCTCTTAAAGTGACAGTCCACAGTAAACGAAATCTGTGGGTTCGTAACAGGGGTCAGTATTGGGACCGCTACTTGTCGCATTGTCAGTGATTTAGATAATAGAATTAATGGCCTTGTGGCAAAATTTACAGACGATACAAAGATAGGTGGATGGGCAGGTAGTGCTGAGAAAGCAATGCGTTTGCAGCAGGATTTAAGACAAATGGCAGAAAAATGGCAGATGGAATACACTCACAACACGCTGGAGGAACTCAGCAGGTCAGGCAGCATTCTTGGAAAAGATCGGTCGACGTTTCGGGCCGGAACCCTTCGTCAGGACTATAGAGGGAAGGGGTAGAGGCCCTATAAAGAAGGTTGGGGGAGGGTGGGAAGGAGAAGGTGTTGCTTTGATCCCAGCATCTGCAGGTGGAATACAATGTTGGAAAATGTACGATACTACATTTTGGTAAAAGGAAAAAAGGTGCAGAGTATTATCTAAATGGGGAGAAAATTTAAACATCAGAGGTGCAAACAGACTTTGGAGTCCACGTGCAAGACTCCCAGAAGGTTAATTTTACAGGCTGAATCTGTGGTAAAGAATGCAAATGCAATGTGGACTTTAATTTCAAGTAGAATAGAATATATAAACAAGGAGTAATGTTGAGGCTTTATAAGACTCTAGTCAGGCTGCACCTGACGTATTGGGCCCCTTATCTCAGAAAGGATGTGTTGTCATTGGAAAGAGTCCAGAGGAGGTTCACCAGGATGATTCCGGGAATGAAGCTGTTAACATATGAGGAGCGTTTGGCAGCTTTAGGCCTGAACTCACTGGGATTCAGAAGAATGCAAGGTGGGGAGGGTGGCGGGGGGCGAGGGCGGAATCTCATTGAAACCAATGGAATACGAACTCCATGGATTGTGACTGACCGGCTGAATGCTTCCAGCATTTTACCCTCCTCACCCACCCTGTCCACCTGCCCATCATCTTTGTCACTGCCACCTCTGACCTCCCAGCTTCTGACACATTTCCACACTCCACCCCTCCTTCAGGTGTCTATCAGCCCCTCACCTGCCAGCTCTTACCCTGGCTTCCCCTCCACCGTCCTACACCGGGCATCTCCGCTCTCACTTTCAGTCCAGTGGAAGGACATCGAGCCAAAACGTCATGATCCATTTCCCTCTGTAGATGCTGCCTGACACGCTGAGATTCTCCAGCCTGTTACCATCACCACATGTCCCGTCTCCCCAAGAGTCACCCTGACCTCCCTCTCCCAGTCAGCACCATCACCACTTGTCCCACTTCACCTGTCCCGGTGCGGGTGGACTTTAGCACCCGGGGGAGCCGGGGAGCTCCGGACCCGCCGCCCGCGGCTGCTGCTGAATCCGCGGTGTTTCTGTCCCGTTGACGGATGCGGTGAACGAGTTAAAATTAATGGATCGATAATTCTCACATCGTATTTATTTCACTCTCTGCACATTTATATTTACACTGACTTACTCCTGACGCCGGTCCCGGGACCCGACCCGTTTACAGACCCGGAGCGGAACCGGAGCAGATCCTCAGACACTGGTTTTCATCCCAAGTCCCGAAGAAAGGATAAAGTTTCTCCGTGAATTTATTTCCAGTGAAGGTGTGGAGATGGGACTTGGTCTCCGCGTTGTAAAATGAAACTGTCCCGGACTGGTAACAGAGATAAACTCCCACCCTCCCGGGGATGGGACCGGCAGGGAGACGGGACTCTGGGGAGGTGAGAAACCACATCTCGTCATTAACCCGCCCGATGGTCCAGAATCCGGTCTCCGGACTCAGTCTGACCCGTCTCTTCCTCTCCACAGACTCTGCCGTGACTCCCAGACCCCAGCGCCGATTCCCCGTCACCTCCACCTCCCAGTAATGTCTCCCCGATGTGAACCCCTCCGATCCCAGCACACAAGGCCGGTGTGTGAACCTCTTCCCGGTGTCAGGGAGATCCCTCCGGGTCCCGGCATATCTCACACTCTTCCGATCCTCAGACACTTCGAGCAGCGGATGCTCCGTTTCCACATCCAGGGTGACAGAGACTGGGGGGAGAAGCAGAGAATTAGAGAGTCCCCGGGGATCGGGGGGAGACTCGGGCAGCGCGGCCCCGGGACGGGACCGGGGGAGAGGCCGCTCGGCCTCAGGCACGGTCGGGTGGCCGGCAAGGCCCTTTCCCGGGATTTTACACAAACACAGCGAATGGACAACCAGCATCTTCCCGAGGTTTCTCCTCCGGGATGGAGAGCGGAGTTTCCCCCGAACAACACACACACAAGTGAATACTGCAGGGATTTAAAGAGACGGTCAGAGAAGCTCTTCAGCCCAACTTGCTTTAAAGAGCTAGTTGCATTTTCCCATTCTACCTTCACACCCTTCTCATCCAGGTACCTGACAAGATGTATTTTAAAACTGAACCCGCATCTACAGCCTCCTCGGCTTCAGGGAGAAAGTCCCAGACTGTCCTGCCTCTGCTCTTAACCCAAGCTCTCCAGTCCCAGTCACATCCTTGTAAACCTGTTTTGCACCCTCTCCAGTTGAATGACATCCATCCTGTAGCAAGGTAACCAGAACAGTACACACTGCTCCAAACGTGGCAGCACCAACGTCTTGTACACTCGTAACAGGAAGTCCCAGCTCCTGTACTCAGTATTCTGACCGATAAAGAAAACCACTCACCCCGTCTCTCTCTGATTCTCATCGAGAGAAAATACAGAAAACTGAGGTGCAAAGGGACTTAGATGTCCTTGTAAAGTAAGGATGTAATGTGACTGAGGAGGGGTGAAGGATGAGACGAGTCTGAGGTGACTGTGGACTGAGGAGGGGTGAAGGATGATGAGCAGGTTGCCCCAGGTAGGGTGGGGTGAGGATGTGAACTGGAGCTGGGAGACATTGGGAAGTGAATGATAGACAAAGACAGACACAGAGACAAAACGGTGGGTGGAAGATGGAGTGAAGTTTTGGGGGAGGGTGGGGAGTGTGAGCTGATAATGGGAACCATTGGGGGAAGTTTCTGAGAGACGGGATAGAGGAGCATTTGGAAAGGTGAGGGCGACATTGTGCTCGCAAAATCACATCTCACAAATTTGACTGAGATTCTTGAAGAGGTGACAGAGAGGATTGACCAGGACAGGGTGATTGACATTGTCCACATGAACTTCACCAAGGCCGTTGACATCGATGGTAGACCACACTCGGAATACTGTGGAAACCAGAGCACACGGAGGAAACCCACACGGTCCAGGGAGAATGTACGAACTCCGTGCAGGCAGCGTTGGGAATTGAACCCTTGTCACCTGTACTGTGAAGCGTTGTGCTAACCACTACACTACCGTGCCACTGCACCTGGAGCCACAGGAGATGGGAGAGGCCCTCAGTGTGTTCTTAGAGACATGGGTATGGAAGATAATGAGTAATGAATAGACCATAGGACCATAAGATATAGGAGCAGAATTAGGCCATTCAGCCCATCGAATATTCCATCATGGCTTATCCCAGATTCCACTCAATCCCACTATATCTGCCTTCTGTCCATAAACTGACCAATCAGAAAACTATCAGTTTTCACTTTAAATATACCTACGGTCTTGGTCTCCACAGCTGTCTTTGGTAGAGCATTGAACAGACTCACTACTTTCTGGTTAAATAAATTCCTCCTTACTCTGTTCTAATGGGTCTCCCCTCAATGTTGAGTCTGTGCCTCTAGTTCTGGACACCCACACTATAGGAAACATCCTCTCGACCTCCACTTTATCTGGTTCTTTCCATATTCAGTAGGTTTCATGATATCTCCCCGCACTCTTCTAAATTCCAGTGAGTACAGACACAAAGCTGCCAAACATTCCTTATATGTTAACCCCTTCATTCCTGGAATGATCCTCGTGAACCTCTTCTGGACTCTCTCCAACGACAACACATCCTTTCTGAGATATCGGGTCAAACCTGTGGACAGTACTCCAAATGCAGCTTGACGTGTGTCTTATAAAGACTCAGCATTATCTCATTGTTTTTATATTCGAATCCCTTTGAAATGAATGCCAACATTGCATTTGCCAGTTTTAGCACAATTGTATTTTCACAATGAAATTACTTTGACCTTTGAATCATCCCTGATCGTGTCTCCTTCCAATCAGCTTTGGCCATTTACTGTCTCATGCCTCTGTAATTCCCTTTACCCCACTGTCATGCGCATAGATCTGACTGTATCTCCTCCCTGTTCATCTGCAGGGTGAATTCTCCCATGTTATGATCATGACCTACTCAGGGTTCCTTTACCTTAAGCTCCCTAATCAAATTCGGTTTATTATACAACACTCAGTCCAGAACCCCGATCTCCTTGTATGCTCATGCACAAGCTGCTCTAAAAAGCCACCCTACAAATTCCATTTCTCAGGCTTCAGCTCAACCAGATTTTGCCAACCCACCTGCATATTGCAATTCCCCATAGTTATCAGAACAGTGCCTTTATTACATGCATTTTCTATCTCCCATTGTAACGTACATCCCATGTCCTGTCTACTGTTCGGAAGAATGCATCTAACTCCCAACTTTGCATGCTCTTAGCTCTTCCGACAAGAATCTAAACCTTCCAATCCTGTATCACCTCTTTCCGAGGATTTGATTTCAATTTTTACCAACAGAGCCAATGCACCCACTCTGCCTACCTGCCGGTCCCTTCGATACCCTGTGTATCCTTGGATGTTAAGATCACAAGACAAAGGGGCAGAAGTAGGCCATTCGGCCCATCGAGTCTGCTCCACATCTCCACCATGAGCTAAACTATTCTCCCATCCAGTTCCAATTTCCGGCTTTTTCCCCATATCCCTTGATAGCCTGACTAATTAGATACCTATCAAACTCCTCCTTAAACACCCTCAATGATCCGGCCTCCACAGCTGTATGTAGCAACGAATTCCATAAATACACAACCCTCTGGCTAAAAAATTTCTCCTCTTCTCTGTTTCAAATGGGTACCCTGTAATTCTAAGACTGTGGCCTCTTGTCCTGGACTCACCCACCAAGGGAAACAGCCTTTCCACATCTACTCTGTGCTCCCAACTATGATCTTCTTTCAGCCACTATTCAGTGATGCCCATGATGTCATACCTGCAGGTCTCTAATTGTGCCACAAGATCATCTACCTTATTCTGTGTACCTCGTGCATTCAAATATAGCACCTTCAGTCCTGTGTTGGTCACTCTTTTAGATTTTGCCCCCTGTTGACTGCAACTCATCCCACCGACTGCATTTCAGTCCCATCATCTGTCTGTTCTTCCTCACCGTCCCACTACACAATGCATCAACTTGTATATCAACTGCCCCATCCTCAGCCCTATCACTCCGGTCCTCGTCCCCTTCCAAATTAGGGATTTTCCCCAGAGAGGGTGTGTGAGGAACAAGAGTGCAAAGGTTTAAGATCAGAGCCGATGGATTTAAAAGGGACATCAGAAATATTTTCTTCACACAAAGGGTGGTGCCTATTTGGAATACCCTGCTAGAAATAGAACATCGAACATAGAACATAGAATAGTACAGCACAGTACAGGCCCTTCGGCCCACAATGTTCTGCCAACCCTGAAACCCTGCTTCCCTTATAAGCCCCCACCTTAGATTCCTCCATATACCTGTCTGGTAGTCTCTTAAACTTCACTAGTGTATCTGCCTCCACCACTGACTCAGGCAGTGCATTCCACGCACCAACCACTCTCTGAGTAAAAAACCTTCCTCTAATATCCCCCTTGAACTTCCCACCCCTTACCTTAAAACTATGCCCCCTTGTATTGAGCAGTGGTGCCCTGGGGAAGAGGCGCTGGCTATTCACTCTATCTTTTCCTCTTATTATCTTGTATACCTCTATCATGTCTCCTCTCATCCTCCTTCTCTCCAAAGAGTAAAGCCCTAGCTCCCTTAATCTCTGATCATAATGCATACTTTCTAAACCAGGCAGCATCCTGGTAAATCTCCTCTGTACCCTTTCCAATGCTTCCACATCCTTCCTATAGTGAGCTGACCAGAACTGGACACAATACTCCAAGTGTGGCCTAACCAGAGTTTTATAGAGCTGCATCATTACATTGCGACTCTTAAACTCTATCCCTCGACTTATGAAAGCTAACACCCCAGAAGCTTTCTTAACTACCCTATCCACCTGTGAGGCAACTTTCAGGGATCTGTGGACATGTACCCCGAGATCCCTCTGCTCCTCCACACTACCAAGTATCCTGCCATTTACTTTGTACTCTGCCTTGGAGTTTGTCCTTCCAAAGTGTACCACCTCACACTTCTCTGGGTTGAACTCCATCTGCCACTTCTCAGCCCACTTCTGCATCCTATCAATGTCTCTCTGCAATCTTTGACAATCCTCTGCACTGTCTACAACACCACCAACCTTTGTGTCATCTGCAACTTTGCCAACCCACCCTCCTACCCCCACATCCAGGTCGTTAATAAAAATCACGAAAAGTAGAGGTCCCAGAACAGATCCTTGTGGGGCACCACTGGTCACAATCTTCCAATCTGAATGTACTCCCTCCACCACCACCCTCTGCCTTCTGCAGGCAACATTTGAAAGAATCTACAGTAGATAGTACATGGATTGAAGAGTTTTATAGGGCTATGGATCAAACGTGAGCAGATGGCACCAGCTCACTGGGCAACACAGACAGCATGGACATTTGGGCCAAATGAATGACAACCTGACTCGAACTGGTCACCCTAAGGATCACTGTGGTCATTGATAAAGGAGATGGGGGAGGTTTTAAATCAGTATTTCACAGGCAGAGGGCATGGAAACTAAGGAATTAAGGAACATGAACAGTAGCGTCTTGGAACATACCACAGTGCAAAAGTGAAGGTATTTTAAGTATCAGAGGTGAATGAGCCCCAGACCATGATCTACTCTGTCTGAGTACCTTAAGACTAGGGAAGGAACTCAGGGCCCTGGCGGATATATTTGCTTCACATTTCACCACAGGTGAGTTGCTGGAAGTCAGGAGGGTGGCTCAGGTGTTGTCTTGAGTTAAGAAGGACTGAAAGGTCAAGTCGGGGAACTCCAGGCCACTGAGTCTAACATCAGTGGTGGGACAATTACTGGAATGGAGACTGAGAGACAGATTTACCAGCATTTGGAAAGGCAGGGACTGACTCAGGATAGTCAACTCCGTTTTATGCCTGGGAATTAGTGACTCATAAACTGAACTTTTTTTTTGCTGAGATGACAGAAAGGACTGCTGAGAATAGGGCGATAGACATTGTCCACATAAACTTCAGCAGGATCTTTGACAAGCTTCCATGAGAAAGGCTTGAAGAAAAGGTTTGATCACTTGGGATCCAGGGTGAGCCATCCAATTGGATGTAAAATTGCCTGGTAGCAGGAGACAGAGGGTGGTGGTGGAGAGCTGCTGTCCAGACTGGAGCACTGTGGCCAGTGGTGTACATGGGGATCTGTTCAGGGTCCACTATTCATCGGTACTAACAATTTGGAAGAAAATATAGATGGCATGGTTTGTAAGTTTGTAGATGACAACAAAATTGGTCATATACTGAACAGTGGAAGTGTTTATCTAGATCACTACAGGATCACTGAAAAATTTTTTATTATTTATAATGTTATTTATCCTTATTATTTACAATTATAGTGTGGACAAGATGGACCGAAGGGCCCGATTCCCTGTTTCTATCTCAATGGCTCGAATGAGATATCGACAGAGGAGTGGGGGTGTTGCTGCCTTTGGTATTGCAGCTTTTCACTGAATGTCCTGTTTCTCAACTCGATAAAAGAGCCACCCGAGGGGAGGGAACGAGGATCTGACAACCGCAGAAACACTGGGAATTCAATGTAGGGAGGTGCCGGCTTCTGAAATGATCAAATCTCAGTGCAGTCAGATTTGTGGGGAGAGGAGAAATAAAGTTAACTAAAGCTGTAACTGGAGCCTCAGTGAACAACCATTGAATATTCACCGCTTACTGGCCACAAATGTGTGTTGAAATCCCTGTGAATAAACATCGGCGAAACCCATTCCCAGAGCATCTTCCTGAGGAATCTCTCCCTGGAGCCTGGCTGTGTTGATGAATTCCATGGAAAGTTATAAACTTCTAACAAGGCTCGACAGGCTGGATGCAGGGAGGATGTTTCCCTTGGCCGATGAGTCTGGAACCAGAGCTCACAGACTCTGAATAAGGGAAATGTCAATTCGCATTGAGAAGAGGAGAACTTTCTTCTCGCAGAGGGGTGTGAATCTTTGGAACTCTCTATCCTGGTGGCTCTGGAGTCTCAGTCACTGGGTTCATTCACAACCGGACTCTTGCCGGTCACACACACAAAATGCCAGAGAAACTTGAGTCATGCACGGTTGACAGAGGGAAATGAACAAGTTGACACTTCAGGCTGAGACCCTTCACCCGGACAGGAAAAGAAGGCAACGTAATGGAGAATAAGAATAAGATGCAGAATAAGAAATAGGAGAAGGGGATGAGCAAAAGTTGTCGGGTGAGAGGTGAGTCCAGGTGAGGGAGAAGGCAGATGGAGGTGGGGAGGGGGAATGATCTGCCGATTCTTCTGTGTATGTATGTGAGGGAACTTTGCCAGGCTGGGAATGATGTGTGAGCTTCTCCCGAGATGAAATCTTGACCGAGGTCAATGCTGGGAGGTGTGTCCGGGCTCAGTCTGACAATGCTTCAATGTGGGGGTTGATAACAGTGAGACTCGCGAGTCCAGCAGGGGGCAGACCTGAGTCAGTCAGAGTCTGCAGTCACGGACAGGTCAGACAGGCTGAGTGAAGCAGATTTCCTTCTCTGAAGGACTCGTACGTATTTTCATGACAATCCCATTCACAGGACAGATACCAGCTTTTATTACCTGGTGATGTCTCGGCATGTTTGTACAGTGTGAATTGGTTCAGGATTCAGTGGATAATCTCACAGTCCCGTGTATTGGGTGTCGTGTGCCCCAGTGCTGGTGTGTTCAGGGGTCGGACATCTCCAGCTGACCATGTGACAGTGATGCCTTCACCCAGAGTTACAGACAGTCTTTGCGAGTAAGTATTGCTTAAAATTGTTCACAAACATTGAGAAAGGAAACTGTAAATGTTTACCTCGCTTAATTGTATCAGACATTTCTCTCAACGTTGTGTTCAACAAAAAGGGCTGATCGAATTTTTCGACAGGTAGGGCGCCCTGTGTCACTGACAGCACCTGTTCATCATCACTAGTCCTGTAAATATTACACAGCTGGTTATAAACTGAGCATCAGTGATATTTGAACTATTTTACAAATCCATACAGTATTTCAGTAAAAACCATGTCCTACCTCCTCTTCCGACGAGCTTCCTCCTGAAATAAATAAAAAGTAGATCTCAATTGTCTGACTGTGTGCATTCTGACAGCAGGAATTTGAGCCAAGTTATTGAAATGTCTCACTTCTCAGCTTACACACGGAGAAAGGGGATACTGCAACAAGGGACACAGAACCCAGGAGAAAGTACAAGGAATGTTTCTGATAATTATCCCATAACTGTGAGGATGGAACTGATGGGAAAGACTGGATAGGCTGTCCATTTTTATTGGGATATGATGTCGGGGAGGATCAGATGCCGAAATTTAAGACTAGTGGTAGATTGGATTGGGTGTGGGTACAGAACGTATCTCTGCTTGAAATGTAGTGAAGGGAATGTGGAACTCACTGCCACAGGAGTGGTTGAAGTGGAACAGCAGAGATTGAATGTGATGGGGAAGCTGGATAAACACATACAGACTCCAGTCCAACTCTGCGTGTTGTTCAGGAGAGTGAGAGTGAGTAAGTGTGTGTGAGAGAAAGAGATTTGGTTGGTTTGGCCTGTAGCGTTCTTTTGTTACATTTTAAATTACGGACATGACTGCTTCTATAATTTGTGTTTGGTCACCTTACAGTGGCCACAAAGGATTTTTTATAGCCTATCCCTTGTTTTGAGAGGCCATTTTTTTCGTCTTTGCATAAGCCGTTTGCTAGCGGCCGTGATAATAGAGGCACTTAGCGTGTTTTGAAAAGAGAGAAAGCAAACCAATAATTAGAATAGTGATGAAGTGTTGTCAGACTAACAAGGTGGGACTTACCGTTCCTTCGTGGTATAGTTTACCGATTTTGACTCGAGAAGCTTCTGTGAGGAAGCACAGTTGAGTATTGGGTAAAGCTTTTGTAGTGGTTGAATAAAAAGTCACCAGACTACAACTAATTAACTCAAGTAGGGATGATGCAGGACCAGATGGTGTGCTGTAGCTGCATGGTGTGAGAGCTGGTGGGCCCCATTGTGGTTCCTGGTGACCACATCTGCAGCAAGCGTTGGTGCTCCAGGAACTCAGGCTCAAAGCTGCTGACCTGGAATCTGAGCTTCAAACACTGAGGCACATCAGAGAGGGGGAGAGTTACCTGGATTCTCTGTTTCGGGAGGTGGGCACACCCATTAGATTAGCTGCCTCAATTTCGGTCTGTGGTCAGGGACAAGAGGGTCTGACTGTGGGTGAGGTGGGTCGTGGGGTCCAAGAGAGAACTGGAGGAGCCTCAGCTCTTGGGTCTCAGGTCTGAGATTCTTGCTCCCTGTGTAGATGAGAGTGGAGGCTGTAGGAAGGATGAGCAACCTAACTGTGGCACCGTGATTCAGGGAGACAATCAAGGGGGTGGGGGGAGAGAAGAGAAATGTAGTGGTAATTGGGGATGGTATAGTCAGGGGAATAGACAGAGCTCTCTGTCGCAGGGATAGAGTGTCCCGAAGGCTGTGTTGTCTCCCTGGTGCCCGGGTTCAGGATATCGTATCCGACCTGCAGAGGAGTTTGCATTGGGAAGGGAAAGATCCAGTTGTCATGGTCCGTCTGGATACCAACAACATTGGAAAAATGAGGAAAGAGGTTCTACTGAGGGAATTTGAGCAGCAAGGGACTGAATTAAAAAGCAGAAACAAAAAGGCGGTCTTCTCTGGATTACTACCTAAGCCACGTGCAAATTGGCTCAGGGTTAAGAAGGTTCAGAGAGTTCAATGTGTGACACCACGATTGGAGTGGGAGAAGTGTGTTTGAATTCATAGGAAACTGCACAAGTATTGGGGAAGAGGGAGCTGATCTAATGGGACGGGCTCCATCTGAACCGTGATGGGACCCGAATCCTGGTGAATGGCATAATGAGGGCTGTGGATAGGACTCTAAACTAAATAGATGGGGGGTGGGATCAACAGATTGGAGACGTCTGGATAAAGTAAAAGAGAAAAGCATGGATAGAGATATAGGAAAAACAGAAGTGACAAAAGAGAAAAGCAAGGGTGGACTGCGGAAAAGACAAGTGCAAAAGACACAAAGATCACTGGATTGTAAGGGCACTTTACCTGAATGCCCGTAGTATTCATAACAAGGTCAGTCAAGTTGTGGCCCCAGTCAGTATAAAGGGGTTTGATTTAGTGGCCATTACAGAAACATGGTTGCATGGTGGAGAGGTTTGGGAATTAAATATCCAAGGATATCAGGTGATACGGAAGGATAGGCAGGAAGCTAAAGGAGGTGCAGTAACACTCTTAATGAAGGATGATATCCAGGTGATAGTGAAAGACGATATTAGATCTAAGGAGCAGAATGTAGTGATTAGGAATAGTAAAGGGAGAAAAATCACTGCTGGGAGTTGTCTATTAGCCACTGAATAATAACATTACAGTGGCACAGGCAATAAACAGAGAAATATCTGAGGCATGAGCAGTTATCGTGGGGTACTTTAACTGGGTGAATCAAGTTGGTGGAGGCATTCTTGAGGAGGGCTTCATAGAATCATATGTGATAACTTTCTTGAATGGCATGCCACTGAACCTGTAAGGGAATGTGGTAACTTAGATCGGGTCTTGTGCAATGAGACAGGAAATATTAGGGATCTTGTAGTTAAGGATTCTCTTGGAAAGAGTGATCATGGTATGACTGGGTTTCTCATACAAATGGAGAGTACAATGATTTGATCTAAAACCAGTGTATTATGCCTAAACAAGGGAGACTACAAAGGGATGAGGGAAGAGCTGGATGTGGTAGACTGGGAACACAGGCTATATGGTAGGACGGTTCAGGAACAGTGGAAGAATTTCAAAGAGATTTTTCATGGTGCTCAACAAAAGTATATTCCAGTTAAAAACAAGGACAGTAAGGGTGGGGAGAGTCATCAATAACTAAGGAACTAAAGGAAGGCATCAAACTGAAAGCTCGTGCCTACAAAGTCGCCAAGAGTAGTGGGAAACTGGAAAATTGGGAAAACTTTAAAAAGTAACAAAGAACCACAAAGTGAACGATAAAGAAAGGTAAGATAGCTTATGAAAATAAACTAGCACAAAATATAAAAATGGATAGTAAAAGATTTTATAATTTTACAAAGCGGAAAAGGGTGGCCAAGGTGAACGTAGGTCCCTTGTAGGACGAGAAAGGGGAATTGATATTCCGTAATGAGGAAATGGCCGAGGCTTTGAATGGCTATTTTGTTTCGGTCTTTGGGGTGGAGGACACATCTAACATGCCAAAGAGAAAATATATGACTGCTATAAGAGGTGAGGACCTCAACACAATAGCGATCACTAAAGAGGTAGCGCTGAGCAAACATGTGAGCCTAAAGATCGGTAGGTCCTGGAATACATCCCAGGATACTGAAAGAAATGGCAAAGGCTTCGGCAATAATTTACTAAATCTCTCAAGATTCTGGGCAGGTCTCGGAGGATTGGAAGAAGGCGAAAGTCACGCCACTGTTCAACAAAGGATGTAGGCAAAAGGCAGGCAACTATACGCCAGTTAGTTTAATGTCTGTAGCTGGGAAAATGCTTGAAGCTATCAATAAAAAGGAAAAGGCGAAGCATCTGGAAAGAAATGGATCTACCAGACAGAGCAGCATGGATTCAACAAAGGCCGCTCCTGTGTGACAAACTTACTGGAGTTCTTTGAGGATATAATGAGCGCAGTGGATAGAAAACAGATAGAAGTTATTTACTTAGACTTCCAAAAGGCATTTGATAAGGTGCCACATAAAAGACTTATCCATAAGATAAGAATGCATAGAGTTGGGGTGATGTATTAACATGGCTAGAGGATTAGTTAACCAACAGAAAGCAGAGAGTTGGGATACATGGGTGTTTCCATGGTTGGCAATCGGTGGTGAGTGATGTGCTGCAGGGATCAGTACTGGGCCTGCAGCTGTTCACCATATACACCCACAAACAGGAAGACAGAATTAGTGTATTTAATTTTGCTGATGACAGTAAATTGAGCAGAGGTTACGGAGAGTCTGCAGAGAGATATAGATAGGTTAAGTGAATGGGCAAGGGCCTGGCAGATGGAGTACAATGTTGGTAAGTGTGAGGTCATCTCCTTTGGAAGGAAAAGTGGAATATCAGCTTATAATTAAAATAGTAAAGGTTTTTAGCATGCTGCTGTGCAGAGGGACTTGGGAGTGTTTGTGCATGAGTCGCAAGAAGATTGGTTTGCAGGAGCAGCAGGCTGTCAAGAAGACAAATGGGATGTTGGCCTTCATTGCTAGAGAGATTGAATTTCAGAGCAGGGAGGTTATGCTGCAACTGTACAGGGTAATGGTGAGGCCACATCTGGAGTACTGTCTGCAGTTCTGATCTCCTCACTTGAGGAAGGATATACTGGCTTTGGAGGTGGTGATGAGGAGGTTCAGCAGGTTGATTCCAGAGATGAGGGGGTTAGATATGAGGAGAGATTGAGTCACCTGGGACTGTATCTTTGTAATTCAGAAGGATGAGAGGAGATCTTATAGAAACATAAAATCATGAAAGAGATAGAGGCAGGAAAGTTGTTTCCACTGGTAAGTGAGACTGGAACTAGGGGGCACTGCCTCAAGATTCAGGGGAGTAAATTTAGGACAGAGATGAGGAGGAACTGTTTTTCCCAGAGGGAGGTGAGATTGTGGAATTCTCTGCCCAATGAAACAGTAGAGGCCACCTCAATAAATATATTTAAGACAAGGTTGGATAATTTTTTGCATAGTTGTGGAATTAAGGGTTATGGGGAAAAGGCAGGTAGGTGGAGATAAGTCCATGGTCAGATTAGCCATGATCCTATTGAATGGAGGAGCAGGCTCGATGGTCCAGATGGCCTACTCCTGCTCCTAATTCTTATGTTCTTATGGAGTTCTGGGCACTGTTGCTGGGTGTGGTGATAGGTGGAAGGTTGCTTCTGAAGTGGGAAATTGATATGAGGAGAAGGGTTGAAAGACCTGTCTATGATGTAAAATGGGATATAATGTGATGAAGAATATATCTGGAAAAGAAAGGTCTCTAAAACAATGAACCTGTTACATGCTGATAAACAGTGCCTGTAAAAAGTGTTCACCCTCCTTGGAAGTTTTCATTTTTCATTGTTTTAGAAATTGAATCACAGTGGAATTAATTTGGCTTGTTTGACACTGATCAAAAGAATAAGATTCTTTCTTGTCAAAGTGAAATCAGATCTCTACAAAGTGATCTAAATTAATTGCAAATATAAAACACAACATAATTGATTGCATTAGAATTCACCTCCTTAAATATGACACACCAAATTATCACTAGGGCAGCCAATTGGTTTTAGAAGTCACCTGATTAGTTAAATGGAGATCTGTTTCCTGAGACCGGTGTGCAGTCAAAATGTTTCAATTGATTGTAGTAAAAATACACCTGTATCTGGAAGGTCCAACTGCTGGTGAATCAGTATCCTGGCAAAAACTATACCAATAAGTCTAAAGAATACTCCAAGCAACTCCGCCAAAAGGTTATTGAAAAGCACAAGTCAGGAGATGGACACAAGAAAATTTCTAAGTCACTGAATTAAGTCAATCACCACGAAATGGAAACAATATGGCACAGCTGTAAATATGCCTGGAACAGGCTGTCAAACTGAATTACTCTGCAAGCCGGGGACTAGTCAGAGAGGCCACCAAGAGACCTATGACAACTCTGGAGGAGTTACAAGCCTCAATGGCTGAGACGGGAGAGGCTACGTTAACAATTGCTCACCAGTCATAGTCTTATGGGACAGTGGCAAAGAGAAAGCCATTGTTGAAAAAAATGAACATGAAATCTTGGCAAGAGTTTCCAGAAGGCATGTGGGAGACTCTGAAGTCAGCTGGAAGAAGGTTCTATGGTCTGATGAAACCAAAATGGAGCTTTTTGGCCATCAGACCAAACACTATTTTAGGTGCAAGAGAAACACCGCACATAATCAAAAACACACCCTACCGTGAAGCATGGTGGCGGCTGCATAATGCTGCGGGGATGCTTCACTGCAACAGGCCCTGGAAGGCTTGTATGGCAGAGGACAAAATGAATGTAGCAAAATACAGGGAAATCCTGGAGGAAAACCTGATGCAATCTGCAAGAGAAATGCGACTTGGGAAAAGATTTATTTTCCAGACAATGACCCCAAGCATAAAGCCAAATCTACACAGGAATGGCTTAAAAATAACAAGGTTAATGTCCTGGAATGGCCAAGTGAGAGTCCAGACCGCAATCCCTTTGAGAATTTGTGGCTGGACTTGAAAAGTGCTGTTCACTCACGATCCCCATACATTCTAACTGATCTTGTGCATCTTTGTGAAGAAGAATGGGGAAAAGTTATAGTGTCCAGATGTTTAAAGCTGAAAGGGAGCTATCCACACAGAATCAAGGCTGTAATTACCGACAAAGATGCATCTACTAAATACTGACTTCATTGGGCGGGTGGGGGGGGGGGTGAATTCTTATGCAATCAGTTATTTTGTGTTTTATAATTCTAATTAAATTAGACTAATACAGAGATCTGTTTTTACTTTGAGACAATAAAACATGAAAAACATGAAAACTTCCAAGCTCGGGGAGGGGGTGGTGGTGAATACTTTTTATAGGCGCTGTCGATATTTAATCCACGGGGTCAATATCACAAATGACCTGACTTGGTCCAACCAAGCATAGACCACTGTCAAGAAGGCCCTCCAGCGCCTCTACCTCCTGAGAAAACCGAAGAAATTTGGCCTGTTCCCTAAAACACACACAAATTTTTATAGATGCACCGTAGAAAGCATTCTTCTAGGGTGCATCACAACCTGGTATAGAAGTTGTCCCGTCCAAGACCAGAAGAAGCTGCAGAAGATCATGAACACAGCGAAGCACATCACACAAACCAATCTTCCGTCCTTGGACTCACTTTACACCGCATGCTATCGGAGCAGTGCTGTTAGGATAATCAAGGACACGACCCACCCAGCCAACAGACTTTTCGTCCCTCTTCCCACCGGGAGAAGGCTCAGGAGCTTGAAGACTTGTATGGCCAGATTTGGGAAGAGCTTCTTTCCAGCTGTGATAAGACTGCTGAACGGATCCTGAACCGGATCTGGGCCGTACCCTCCAAATATCCGGACCTGTATCTTGTTTTTTTTTTTTGCACTACCTTACTTTCCATTTTTCTATTTTCTATTTATGATTTATAAATTAAATTTTTAATATTACCTATTGATTTGTAATCCAGGGAGCAGGAAGCGCAGAACCAAATATTGCTATGATGATTGTACATTCTAGTAGCAATTGTTTAGCGACCATAGAGTATAAAGTATGTGCAATTCAATCTCAATTCCCACTGGTGGACAGAGAGACCACGGAACCACCACACCAGACACACTCACAGCCTGTGACTGTAACTGGATGTTACTCTGATCTCAGGGAATATTATACGTGGAAATCACAGAAACGATCACCAGCTCAGTGCTCTGATCAGAGTAACTCATTCCCGAGAAGGTTGCAGACTGTCCTGTGACGTACAGATGTTGTGGGAACACAATAGTACTGAACAGTCAAAACACCTGTCCGGTTTAAATCTGTTTACAATGATAGTTTCTGTAAACACCACATTGAGTTAAAATACATCATTTTGAGACTCTGCACTTTTACAGAACCAAACTGAAATCTCTCACCATGAGGAATGTGATATTTTCTTGTTGGTCCATCTGTTCCTGTAACTTTGAGATTTCCTCCTGGATGGAATTTAAATTCTCTTGAATCTCTCGAAGATTTTTCTCCATTGGATTTAGAATCCTCGCCTCTTCTTCCCTGAGATCTCGGAGTGTGCGCTGCTCTTTCTCGGTGATAATCTGGCGCAGTTCAGCGAACTGGGATGTGATGTGGGTCTGAACGCCGTTTGACTGTTCCTGTCAAATGAAAGGAGAGGCTAGTTTATTATTTGGCTGTAAAGTATTTCCCTATCACCTGGAAGGAGACCATTCAGCCTGTTGACTCTATGCTGATTCACAGATATTCAATCCCTGAAACCGATTCTTCCTCACTGACCCATTACCTCTCACCTGATTCACAGTCCAACCGCCTTCACAGGTTTAATTACAGAAGCGAATGATACATTCAACCTAGATTTCTTGGTAATGCCGGCCCACGGTGATCTCAAGGGGAACATGCAAACTCCACACAAACAGCACCAGAGGTCAGAATCGAACCCAGGTCACTGGAGCTGCGATACTCTATTCGGCATTAAAAAGATCAAAACTACACAACAATATTGGAAATTCTGCTCAGGAAATCCTCACCCGAACTCCGGAAATCTTCTCTTTCTGTTGCCGCTCCATTTCCTTGAGCTCGGATTTCTTTTCTGTGAGAGAGTCTAAGGCAGATTTCACCCGGTCCTGGGAGGCAGAGAGTGAAGGAATTAGACAATAAAGGTGCATTGCCGATTCGGGCCAGTTTATTGTCATAAACACCAGGGGTGAGAAAATAAATATGTCATGAAAAATACATCAGGTGATCAAAATCGATTTGTTTTTACCTTATAGATTTCAACAGCTTCTTCAATCGTCAGGAAGCGGTGCTCTCTGTGTTCCCGCGCGTCTCTACAGACCAGACAGAGCAGTTTCTTGTCCGTCTCACAAAACAGCTTCAATTCTTCCTCATGTTTCTCGCAGTGAAGTTTACTTTCCTTCCCTTTCGGATTCAGGTTTAGTTTCCGAGCTTTGTCAGACAGATTTGCGAAGGCCCGACTGACCCTGAGGGTGCGGTCTGCAAACTCCTCTCTACATTCCGGGCAGGAGTTTCTCTCCGCCTTTTCCCAACACCGTGTGATACAGGAGCGACAGAAGTTGTGCCCACATTCCAGTGACACCGGATCGGTGAAGAAATCCAGGCAGATGGGACAAATTACCTCCTCGGTCAAACTCTCGACCTGTCGTATCGAAGCCATGTTAACTCCGGCACTTCCTGGTTCAGGATCCTTTCACTTTCGGGGAGCTGCTGAACGCCTGCAGTACCGCGATTGTCCACTAGGCGCGCTGCAGTCTCACGGAATGAACATTATGTTGTTGTATGTGAAACCCCTTTTACTGGCCGCATCTGGAGCTCCTCGCTAACAGCCACCGGAATCAGAGGTGAGAAAATCACCTTTCCCACACTCTGTATGTCTAGAGTAGATATGACTTAGTCCCGCTAAATCCGTGAGGCTGGGAGTATAGGTCCTTTCTCCTTGAAGTCATTCAACTCCATAAACAACATTGTGCAACTGGACGGCATCCTCAGCCAGCTTCTCTCCTGTCTTCTCCCAGGCCTCACTAAAAAGACGTCGACCCACACCAGTGTCCACACATAAACCTCTTCGTCCGATCTTCTCTAGAACCTTCTCCCAATTCCACCATCCTTATTGGCGACGCAACATTCCTAAGTTGAACATCAAAGCCCCTTAACTTAGCTCAAACCCAAACAAGCCAGAAAGCAGAACAGACTGCTCATATAGAACTGCTGAAATGAAATACCTACAGACAGCAGTAAAGATTGGAACCAGGGTGTTATACGTAAGCTCAGTGGGAAGGAAACACTGCCGTTTCCACCTCGGGGTGGGATCAGAATCACATTGAACAGGTCGGAAAGTTGGCCATGGACTGCCCAAGCCTGGCTGTAAGATGAGGTCATGGGGCTAACCACCCCATCCTGTAAAAACACAGTGTGACAGGAACGCCAACTGAATCTCCAGAGGCCTCATCCCTGAGATAGGAAGGACCTAAAGCGCTGGACTGGATATTATATGTCACAGGGTGGAAAACATTCAGTGTTTCAGTGAAGTTCTGCTTTCCTCTGCCCTTCAAGTGAAGAATCTTCCTGACTTCAGTCATGTCTGTCCTGGTTCCAATGGGAGGCCTGGTCTCCCTCATTCTGGACACAGACCACAAGTTGCATTCTTTTTATCGAAATAAACTTCATTCACAATTTAAAAATATTATCAAGAATAATCCGTGCAATGCCTTTACCCAATGAATTTACATTCACAGTAAATCCAATACTTAGAGTTCTTTTACATTCATTAAAACTGATCAGACTGTTGTCGCTCATGTGGCCCCTGGGGTGGTTCAGTACTACAATAATAGAGAGACTTCCTCACCCAACCCGGCCTCTCCCTGTCGAATAGCAGAGGAACCTTATCCCTTCAATGTGTCCCTCAGCATGTACACCTGCAGCCTGGAACGTGCCATTCAGCTACACTCCTCCACAGCAGGGGTTCCCATCCCTTTTTATACCATGGACCAATACCATTAACGAGGGGTCAGTGGACCCCAGGTTAGGAACCCCTGTCTGTGGACACTCCGTTTTCCTGTGTGTCCTGGGAACAACCTGAAGATCAATGTCACTCAGCTGCCGTGGTACGGACTCTTGCATCTTTCTCCACATCTTCTTCACAGGCCCACAGTCCGCAGAGAGCTGAGCGACCGTCTCATCTCTGCTGCATCAACCCCGGGCAGCGCACTGAGGGAGTGATACTCCTGGTGTGCAGCAAGGATCAGACTGGGAGGTCTCCTCTCACCACCAGCCAGGCGAGGTCTTGGTGAATGATGGTGAGATCTGCTGATGGTCTGGACTGTCTGCTCAGGGAACCACCACACTAGGTACATCCAATCGTTGTCCTGTAGTAACTGCAGGACATTCCACGCTGACCACTGCCTGACAGACCCGTGGTCAAAGGTGCTGGTCTGAATGAATGTGACCCATTTCATTAACACAAGGTTCACATCGAGAGTGTGATGAACCTACAAAAGGAAGTGGAATCGGCCCAGTACATCACAGGGAGAGCCCTCTCAACCACTGAGCATGTCCACATGAAACGCTGTCAGAGGAAAGCAGCATCGAGCATCAGAGATCCTCACCACCCAGGCCATACTCTCTTCTTGCTGCTGCCATCAGGCAGAAGGTACAAGAGCCTCAGGACTCACAGCATCAGGTTCAAGAACAGTTACTGGCCCTCAAAGATCAGGATCTCCAACAATAGGGGATAACTACACACAATTGCCCATCCATTGAGATGGTCCCCCAACCAGTGTCACGCACTTTAAAGACACTTTACCTTGTCATTTCACCTTCTCTGTCTTTATTTATTTATTTGTATTTACATTTGTACAGTTTGTTGTTTTCTGCACACTGGTTGATCTTTCATTGATCCTGTTACAGTTACTATTGTATAGATTTGGTATGGCCGCAGGAAAATAAATCCCAGGGTTGTATGTGGTGACATTTTGGTTATAGGCATCCATTAGTCTCATGAGACCATGGATTTGCGCATTGGAAGGTTTCCAGGGCGCAGGCCGAGGGAGAGTTGTGTGGAAGACCGGCAGTTGCCCATGCTGCAAGTCTCCATGAGACCGATGTTGTCCAAGGGAAGGGCATTAGGACCCATACAGCTTGGCACCAGTCATTTCGCAGAGCAATGTGTGGTTAAGTGCCTTGCTCAACGACACAACACGCTGCCTCAGCCAAGGCTTGAACTGGCGACCTTCAGATCGCTAGACAAACGCCTTAACCACTTGGCCACATGGCAACACTTGGCATGAAATGGCGTTTAAGGTGAAAGAATAATGTGAGGGGTAAGTTTTTTTTTACACCGAGAGTGGTGGGCTCCTGGGGCAGTGGTAGAGGCAGACACATCAGAGACTTTTCAGAGTTTAGATAAGCACTTGAATGTGAGGAGAATGGAAGGATATGGACAGTGTGTAGGCAGAAGGGATTAGTTTAGTTGGTCATTTGATGACTAATTTAATTGGTTTGGCACAGCATTGTGCTCCGAAGGGGCTGTTCCTGTGCTGTTCCACGCTGACGAAGGGACGGATGTAGGTTTGCTATTGCTTCTTGGACCGAGTTACAGAGAGCGACACTCAGTAAGTCAGGTAGCATCCGCAGAGAGGAATAAACAGTCGACGTTTCGGGCCAGAACTGGGAAGGAAGCGGGCAGAAGGCCAGAATCAGAGGGTGGGTGAGGGGGAGAGAAGTACCAGCTGGCAGGTGACAGGTGAGGCCAGGTGACAGGTGAGACCAGGTGAGGGGGAGTGTAAGTAGGAAGGGGAGGGGTGGAATGAAGAAAGATGATTGATGGAAGAGGTAGAGGGCTGGAGAAGATAGGAAAGAGTGGACTAGAGGAGAAAGGGAAGGAGGCAAGGAACCAGAGGGAGGGGATGAGAAGGGGTGCGAGGGAAACTAGAAGGGAGAATGGCAAGAAGGAGAGGAGGGATAAATTACTGGACGTAGGAGAAAGCAGTGTTCACGTTATTGGTTTGGAGGCCACCCAGATGTCGGTATGTTAGCCACCAGAGGTGTTTCTCCTCCCACTGGAGCCTGGCTTCGTTGTCATAGCAGAGTAGGCCGTGCACCAGCAGGTCGGAATGAGGGAAGTCTGATTGAAATGGGTTAAGCTTCGAGGTCACAGAACGACAGAGAATGCAGAGTGTGGTGTTACGGCCACAGGGCAGTCAAAGGGCAAAGGTCACAATGAGGTAGATCACACAGGGGCAGCACAACCCGCGGCGTTTTGGGGCTGTTGAGGGCCATCACTGGGTCAGAGAGTCCTACACCACAGAAATAGGCCTTTTGGTCTGTAGTGAACTGTCAGTCCGCCTCGTCCCACTGACCAGCACCTGGACCATCGCCCTCCATACCCCGACCATCCATGTGCTTATCCAGACTTTCCTAAAATGTCCAAACCAAACCTGCATCCACTGGCAGCTCGTTCCACACTCTCACCACCCTCTGTCCCCTCACCTTCACCTTTCACCCTTAACCCATGACCTCCAGTTCGAGTCTCACCCAACCTCAGTGGAAACAGCTTGCTTGTACTTACCCCATCAAGAACCCTCGTGATTTTGTATACCACTATCAATTTCCTACGCTCAAAGGAATAAACTCCGAGCCTATTTACCTCCCCCTATAACTCAGGTCCTCAAGTCCCAGCAACATCCCTGTAAGTTTCCCTGTACTCTTTCAATCTTACTGAAAATTTTCTGTCGGTTCACCTTCTCCTGAAGGGCTTTGGTACCGTCCCTCAGTGTGTGAAGGGCTGAATGGTGTTGTCAGTGCTGATGGAGTTGGTTGGTCACTGATAATTGAAGTCAGCACCACACCCCCCAATCTACCAGCACCAGCAGAACCTCTGTGAAGCCAGGTAGAGCAAGATCAGAAATTGATAGAGACATAGAAAACCTGCAGCACAATACAGGCCCACAAAGTTGTGCTGAACATGTCCCTGCCTTAGAAATTACTAGGCTTACCCATAGCCCTCTATTTTTCTAAGCTCCATGTACCTATCCAAAAGTCTCTTAAAAGACCCTATTGTATCCGCCTCCACCACCATTGCCGGCAGCCCATTCCACGTACTCAGCATTCCCTGAGTAAAAAACTTACCCCTGACATCTCCGCTGTATCAACTTCCAAGCACCTAAAAACTCTGCCCTCTCGTGCTGGCCATTTCAGCCCTGGGAAAAAGCCTCTGACTATCCACACGATGAATGCTTCTCATCATCTTATACACCTCCACAAGGTCACCTCTCATGCTCCATCGCTCCAAGTGGAAAAGGCCGAGTTCACTCAACCTGTTTTCATAAGGCATGCTCCCCAATCCTGGCAACATCCTTGTAAAAATCTCCTCTGCACCCTTTCTATGGTTTCCACATCCTTCCTGTAGTGAGGCGACCAGAACTGAGCACAGTACTCCAACACACATCAAAGTTGCTGGTGAACGCAGCAGGCCAGGCAGCATCTCTAGGAAGAGGTCTGTGCAATCAAGTCAAACAAGATTTCAATAGATCAGCAGTAAGCCGTTAATTAGACAATCAAGATTTGAATAGCTCAGACTCAGCAGAAAGCAGCTGATTGGGCAATCGAGGTCAGGTGACCAAACATTTTGAAAAGCTCAAACAGATAAATAGAGGCGTAGCTCAAGCGAAACTGCCAGAGTGTGAGTGGGCCAGTGAAGGAGTGGAGCGTTGAGGCTTTGACTCGAGAGGCTTCGACGAGAAGAGGCGGAGGACAAGCTAGCTCGCAGTTAGTTTTTACAATATCTCCTGAGACGGTGATGTGCCTCTCATGTGAGATGTGGCAGTCTTGGGGGAACGCCGCTCTCCCGCAGAGTCACATCTGCCAGAAGTGCATACGGCTGGGCGATCTGGAAGACCGTGTAAGGAATCTGGAGCAGCAGCTGGATGACCTTCGACTCATGAGGGAGAATGAGGCAGTTATACATGAGAGCTACAAGGAGGTAGTCACATCTAGGCTGTCGGAAGCAGGTCGTTGGGTGACAGTCAGAAGGGGGAAAGCGAAGGTGAGCAGACAGGTAGTGCAGAGCACCCCTGTAGCCATTCCCGTGAATAATAAGTTTACCGTCCTGGATACTGCTGTCGGGGACGACCGACCAGGTGTGAGCCACGGTGGCAGGGCCTCCGGCACTGAGTCTGACCCTGTGGTGCAGAAGGGTGGGACGGAGAAGAGGAGAGCTATCGTCATTGGAGACTCTATAGTCAGGGGAGCAGACAGGAGATTTTGTGGACGTCAAAAGGACACCCGCATGGTTTGTTGCCTCCCGGGTGCCAGGGTCCAGGATGTCTCTGACCGGGTGCACGACATCCTGGTACGAGAGGGAAAGCAACCAGAAGTCGTGATACATGTTGGTACCAACGACATAGGCAGGAAGAGGGATGTGGTCCTGAAGTGTGAGTTTCGGGAACTAGGCAGAAGGCTGAAGAACAGGACCTCAAGGGTGGCGTTCTCAGGATTGCTGCCAGTGCTACGTGACAGTGATGGTAAGAATTGGAGGAGATGGCAGTTGAATGCGTGGCGGAGGATTTGGTGCAGGGAGCAGGGTTTTAGATTTTTAGATCATTGGGATCTCTTCTGGGGAAGGTGGGACCTGTACAGATTGGATGGGTTGCACATGAACTCAAGGGGGAGCAATATCCTTGCAGGTAGGTTTGCTAGCATGGTTTGGGAGGGTTTAAACTAATTTGCGAGGGGGATGGGACCCAGAGCGATAGAGCAGTGAAAGAAGTGCATGGAGTAAAGCCAGATCTAACATATAGAGAGGCTTTGAGGAAAGAGAAGCAGAATAAACGGTGTAAAGACAGTAAGGTAGAAGGGCTGAAATGTGTCTACCTCAATGCAAGAAGCATCAGGAACAAAGGTGATGAACTGAGAGCTTGGATACATACATGGAATTATGATGTAGTGGCCATTATAGAGACTTGGCTGGCACCAGGGCAGGAATGGATTCTCAATATTCCTGGATTTCAGTGCTTTAAAAGGGATAGAGAGGGCGGAAAAAGGGGAGGAGAGGTGGCATTACTGGTCAGGGATACTATTACAGCTACAGAAAGGGTGGGTAATGTAGCAGGATCCTCTTTTGAGTCAATATGGGTGGAAGTCAGGAACAGGAAGGGAGCAGTTACTCTACTGGGGGTATTCTATAGGCCCCCTGGTAGCAGCAGAGATACAGAGGAGCAGATTGGGAGGCAGATTTTGGAAAGGTGCAAAAATAACAGGGTTGTTATCATGGGTGACTTTAACTTCCCTAATATTGATTGGCACCTGATTAATTCCAAGGGTTTAGATGGGGCAGAATTTGTTAAGTGTGTCCAGGATGGATTCCTGTCACAGTATGTGGACAGGCCGACCGGGGGAATGCCACACTAGATCTAGTATTACATAATGAACCGGGTTCGGTCACAGATCTCTCAGTGGGTGAGCATCTGGGGGACAGTGACCACCGCTCCCTGGCCTTTATAATTATCATGGAAAAGGATAGAATCAAAGAGGACAGGAAAATCTTTAATTGGGGAAAGGCAAATTATGAGGCAATAAGGCTAGAACTTGCGGGTGTGAATTGGGATGATGTTTTTGCAGGGAAATGTACTATGGACATGTGGTCGATGTTCAGAGATCTCTTGCAGGATGTTAGGGATAAATTTGTCCCGGTGAGGAAGATAAAGAATGGTAGGGTGAAGGAACTATGGGTGACAAGTGAGGTGGAAAATCTTGTCAGGTGGAAGAAGGCAGCATACATGAGGTTTAGGAAGCAAGGATTAGCTGGGTCTATTGAGGAATATAGGGAAGCAAGAATGGAGCTTAAGAAGGGGCTGAGAAGAGCAAGAAGGGGGCATGAGAAGGCCTTGGCGAGTAGGGTAAAGGAAAACCCCAAGACATTCTTCAATTATGTGAAGAAAAAAAGGATGACAGGAGTGAAGGTAGGACTGATTAGAGATAAAGGTGGGAAGATGTGCCTGGAGGTTGTGGAAGTGAGCGAGGTCCTCAATGAATACTTCTCTTCAGTATTCACCAATGAGAGGGAACTTGATGATGGTGAGGACAATATGAGTGAGGTTGATGTTCTGGAGCATGCTGATATTAAGGGAGAGGAGGTGTTGGAGTTGTTAAAATACATTAGGACAGATAGGTCCCCGGGCCCTGACGGAATATTCCCCAGGCTGCTCCATGAGGCGAGAGAAGAGATTGCTGAGCCTCTGGCTAGGATCTTTATGTCCTCGTTGTCCACGGGAATGGTACCAGAGGATTGGAGGGAGGTGAATGTTATTCCCCTGTTCAAAAAAGGAAGTAGGGATAGTCCAGGTAATTATAGACCAGTGAGCCTTACGTCTGTGGTGAGAAAGCTGTTGGAAAAGATTCTTAGAGATAGGATCTATAGGCATTTAGAGAATCATGGTCTGATCAGGGACAGTCAGCAGGACTTTGTGAAGGGCAGATCATGTCTAACAAACCTGGTAGAGTTCTTTGAGGAGGTGACCAGGCATATAGATGACGGTAGTGCAGTGGATGTGATCTATATGGATTTTAGTAAGGCATTTGACAAGGTTGCACACGGTAGACTTATCCAGAAAGTTAGAAGGCATGGGATCCAGCGAAGTTTGGCCTGGTGGATTCAGAATTGGCTTGCCTGCAGAGGTCAGAGGGTGATGGTGGAGGGAGCACATTCAGATTGGAGGATTGTGACTAGTGGTGTCCCACAAGGATCTGTTCTGGGACCTCTACTTTTTGTGATTTTTATTAACGACCTGGATGTGGGGGTAGAAGGGTGGGTTGGCAAGTTTGCAGACGACACAAAGATTGGTGGTGTTGTATATAGTGTAGAGGATTTTCAAAGATTGCAGAGAGACATTGATAGGATGCAGAAGTGGGCTGAGAAGTGGCAGATGGAGTTCAACCCAGAGAAGTGTGAGGTGGTACACTTTGGAAGGAGAAACTCCAATGCAGAGTACAAAGTAAATGGCAGGATACTTGGTAGTGTGGAGGAGCAGAGGGATCTCGGGGTACATGTCCACAGATCCCTGAAAGTTGCCTCACAGGTGGATAGGGTAGTTAAGAAAGCTTATGGGGTGTTAGCTTTCACTAGTCGAGGGATAGAGTTTAAGAGTCGCGATGTAATGATGCAGCTCTATAAAACTCTGGTTTGGCCACACTTGGAGTATTGTGTCCAGTTCTGGTCAGCTCACTATAGGAAGGATGTGGAAGCATAGGAAAGGGTACAGAGGAGATTTACCAGGCTGCTGCCTGGTTTAGAAAGTATGCATTATGATCGGAGATTAAGGGAGCTAGGGCTTTACTCTTTGGAGAGAAGGAGGATGAGAGGAGACATGATAGAGGTGTACAAGATAATAAGAGGAATAGATAGAGTGAATAGCCAGCGCCTCTTCCCGAGGGCACCACTGCTCAATACAAGAGGAGATGGCTTTAAGGTAAGGGGTGGGAAGTTCAAGGGGGATATTAGAGGAAGGTTTTTTACTCAGAGAGTGGTTGGTGCGTGGAATGCACTGCCTGAGTCAGTGGTGGAGGCAGATACACTAGTGAAGTTTAAGAGACTACCAGACAGGTATATGGAGGAATCTAAGGTGGGGGCTTATATGGGAGGCAGGGTTTGAGGGTCGGCACAACTTTGTGGGCCGAAGGGCCTGTACTGTGCTGTACTATTCTATGTTGGATGTTCTATGTTCTATGTACAGTCGACGTTTCAGGCCGAGACCCTTCGTGAGGACTAACTCAAGGAAGAGCTAGTAAGAGATTTGAAAGTGGGAGGGGGAGGGGGTGATCCAAAATGATGGGAGAAGGCGGGAGGGGGAGGGAATGGAGCCAAGAGCTGGACGGGTGATTGGCAAGTGGGATACGAGAGGAACATGGGACAGGAGGCCCGGGGAGAAGGAAGAGGGAAATGTCACTGTAGTTGAGGCTCGAACTAGCGACCATTCAGATCACTGGACCCGACGCCTTAACACTTGGCGTGCGCAATACTCTGAAGATAAAATGTACTTCGAGCTTCTGAGTTTCGGAGAACATCGTTCTCAGCCACACTCATAGCCAATCAGCGAGCACTGCTGGGAGAAGCCGGCTCTCATTGGCTGCGGTCAGCCCCGCCCAGTGTCAGTAAGGCGGTCCGGTGTTTGGAACCGGGAGCGACTGGACCGGTGGCGAGGCCAGAGATCGGGAGTCGCTCCTCGGGCAAAGCTGCGACACCGGCCGGGGTTTTGAATCCTTCCGATTGCGGAGATGAAGAAACTGGCGGGGATTGCATGAGATGGTTCAGCTACACGGACGGTGCCCGGCCTTTCTCCCCGGGGGATCGGGGACTGTTATCTGCAGCTGCCCCCGAAACCCGCTTCCTGCTGCTGGGAGACCGGAGCTGCGCCGCAGCGGCTGCTGATGGGTCTCCGGTGCTCTGACCTCTCTCCTGTGCAATCCGACAGACTGACGGCAAGGGTGAACGAGACACAAAGCTAAATTCGTGTTTTAGAAAATAAGAAACAGGAGCAGGCGTGGCTATTCGGCCCCTTGCGCCAGCTCAGCCTTTCACTCGGAGCATGGCTGATCTTTGACCTCAGTGCCTCTTTCCTCCAAACTTCCCATCCTCGCTGAGCCACTGAATTTACCTTTTGAATTTAGATACCTCGTGGAGAAACTTCTAAGGATTCATCGCACTCAAGGTGAGAAAATTTCTCTTCATCTCAGTCCTGCTGAGGTGATCTCTTATTTTGAGTCTCTGACCCCTAGTTCCACACCCACAGGGGGAACATCACTCCTACCTCTAACCTGTCAATATTCTGTGAGACTGTGTCTGTGCCAGTGAGACCACTTCTCATTTCTCTAATTCTCAGACAGTCCCAGTCAGGATAATCTCTCTGAGGACACGAACTCACCCCCAAATCAATCTGGGAAACTTTTTCATTCCCTTCATCCCGCAGGCTGACTCTGGGAGGGAGACCAGACCTGTGCACAGTGTTCCATGTCCGCTCTCACCAGGACCTCAAATAACTTCAGAGGAGATCTGTATTCTTGTATTCAAACCCTCCTTCCCAGTCAATGCTGTCTGTTTAATATAGGACTCAAACAGTGAACAGATACAACCCCCTCAGACATGAATTGAAAGGGCAGGTGTTGGAACAGTTGGAGCTTCAGACCGACAGCCACAGAGTACGCAGAGAGACACAAAGCGGAGTATGTGGGAGCCTGAGCCCAGCTGTGTGGTTTGTGTATCAGAATCAGCATTGATATTTCCAGCATATGTGGTGAAATTTGTTGTTTTGTGGCAGCAGTACATTGCAATACATAGTAATAAAAATATAAATTACAATAAAATTAAAATAAATTTTAAAAGTCGTGCAGAAAGTGAGGGAAAATACTGAGGAAGTGTTGCTGGGTTCATTGTCCATTCAGAAATCTGATGGCGGAGTGGACGAAGCTGTTCCTGAAATGCTGAGTGTATCTCAAAACCACAAGACAGAGGAGCAGTCGGCCATTCGGCCCATCGAGTCTGCTCCGCCCTCAATTATCGGCTGATCCAATTCTTCCAGTCGTCCCCACTCCCCTGCCTTCTCCCCATACCCTTTGATGCCCTGGCTAATCAAGAACCTATCTATCTCTGCCTTAAATGCACCCAATGACTTGGCCTCCACAGCCGCTAATGGCAACAAACTCCACAGATTTACCACCCTCTGACTAAAGTAATTTCTCTGCATCTCTGTTCAAAATTGACGTCCTTCAATCCTGAAGTCGTGCCCTCTTGTCCGAGACGCCCCTATCACGGGAAGTAACTTTGTTATATCTGATCTGTTCGGGTCTTTTAAAATTTGGAATGGTTCTATGAGATCCCCCCCCGCCCCATTCTCCTGAACGACAGAGAACACCGCCCAGGAGCTGCCAGTTGGTCCTCATACGATAACCCTTTCATTCCTGCAATCATTCTCCTGAATCTTCTCTGAACCCTCTGCGATGTTAGTAATACACACAAAATGCTGGTGGAACGCAGCAGGCCAGACAGCATCCATAGGAAGAGGTACAGGCGACATTATGGGCCGAGACCCTTCGTCAACACGAACTGAAAGAAGAGATAGTGAGAGATTTGAAAGGGGGAGGGGGAGATCCGAAATGATAGGAGAAGACAGGAGGGAGAGGAATAGAGCTAAGAGCTGGAAGGTTGATTGGCAAAAGGGATAGAAGGCTGGAGAAGGGTGTGGATCATGGGACGGGAGGCCAAGGGAGAAAGAAAGCGGGAGGGGAGTGCCAGAGGAAGATGGAGAGCAGGCAAGGAGTGATTGTGAGGTGGACAGAGGGAGAAAAGGGAGAAAGAAAGGGGAAAAAATAAATAATAAATAAATTAATGAGGAATGGGGGTAAGAATGGGAGGAGGGGCATTAACAGAAGTTAGAGATGTCAATGTTCATGCCATCAGGTTGGAGGCTATCCAGACGGAATATAAGGTGTTGTTCCTCCAGCCTGAGTGTAGTTTCATCTTGACAGTAGAGGAGGCCGTGGACAGACATATCAGAATGGGAATGGGACGTGGAATTAAACTGTGTGGCCAACGCTCTGTCCGCCGGAGAAAGCAGGATCTCCCAGTGGCCACACATTTTAATTCCATGTCCCATTCCCATTCTGATATGTCTATCCACGGCCTCCACTGCTGTAAAGATGAAGCCACGCTCAGGTTGGAGGAACAACATCTTATATTCCGTCTGGGTAGCCTCCAACCTGATGGAATGAACACTGACGTCTCTAACTTGCATTAATGCACCTCCTCACGTTCTTACCCCAACAGTTATTTATTTATTTTTTAAATTTATTTCTATTTATATTATTTTCCTTTTTTTCTCTGTCTGCCCCTCTCACAATCACTCCTTGACTGCTCTTCATCTTCCTCTGGCGCTCCCGTCCCCCTTTCTTTCTCCCTAGGCCTCCCGTCCCATGATCCTCTCCCTTCTACAGCCTGGTTTCCTTTTGCCAATGAACTTTCCAGCTCTTAGCTCCATCCCTCCCCCTCCTGTCTTCTCCTATCATTTCGGATTTCACCCCCCTCCCCTCCCACTTTCAAATCTCTTACTAGCTCTTCTTTCAGTTAGTCCTGGCGAAGGGTCTTGGCCTGAGACGTCGACTGTACCGCTTCCTAGAGATGCTGCCTGGCCTGCTGCGTTCACCAGCAACTTTGATGTGTGTTGCTTGAATTTCCAGCATCTGTGATTTCCTTATGCCAATGTTAGTGTATCCTTTCTAAATTAAGGAGCTCAAAACTGCACACAGTAATCTAAATGTAGTCTCACGAGTGTCTTAGAAACACTGAAACATAAACACCTACAACATAATACAGGCCCTTCGGCTCACAAAGCTGTGCCGAACATGTCCTTACCTTAGAACTTCCGAGGCTTACCCACAGCCCTCTATTTTCTGAAGATCCATGTACCCAACCAGGAGTCGCTTAAAGGACCCAATCGTTTTCGCCTCTACCACCGCCGCCGGCAGCCATTCCACTCACTCACCACTCTCTGCGTGACATCTCCTCTGTACCTATTTCCAAGCATCTTAAAAGTATGCCCTATCGTGCTAGCCATTTCAGCCCTGGGAAAAAGCCTCTGACTATCCACATGATCAATGCCTCTCCTTATCTTGTACTCCTCTATCAGGTCACCTCTCATCCTCCGTCACTCCGAGTTCACTCAACCTATTGTGATAAAGCATGCTCCCCAATCCAGGCAACATCCTTGTAAATCTCCTCTGCATCCTTTCTACAGTTTCCACGTCCTTCCTGCAGTGAGACGACCTAAATTGTGGACAGTACACCAAGTGGGGTCTGACCAGGGTCCTATATAGCTGCAACAATGCACCGTATGCCTTCTTAACCACAGAGTCAACCTGTGCAGCAGCCTTGAGTGTCCTATAGACTCGGACCCCAAGATCCCTCTGATCCTCCACACTGCCAAGAGTCTGACTATTATGCCTATATTCTGCCATCATATTTGACCTACCAAAATGAACCGCCTCACACTTACCTGGGTTGAACTCCATCTGCCACTTCTCAACCCAGTTTTGCATCCTATCAATCTCCCGCTGTAAACTCTGATAGCCGTCCACACTATCCACTACACCTCAAATCTTTGCGTCATCAGCAAATTTACGAACCCATTCCTCCACTTCTTCATCCAGGTCATTTAAGGCTGGAATGACATTTTGTAATTTTCCGGTCCTCAGGAACCATTCCAGAATATAGTGAATTCTGAATCATCATTACTAATGCCTCCACATTCTCTTCAGCTATCTCTATCAGAATCCTGGGATTTAGTCCATCTGGTGCAGGTGACTTATCTACCTTCGGACCTTTCAGTTTCCCCCTCCTTCTCCCTAGAAATAGCAATGATACTTATTTCTGCCCTCTGATATCCTTAAGCTTCCAGCATACCACAGGGTCTTCCACAGTGAAGAGTAATGAAAAATACAGATTCAGTTCATCAGCCATTTCCATGTCTCCCATTACCACCTCTCCAGTGTCATTTTCCAATGATGCAAATGTACTCTTGCCTCTTTTTACTCCTGATATTTCCAAAAAAATTTTAGTATCCACTTTCATATTGTTGGCTAGCATACCTTCATATTTCATCTTTTCCCTCCTTATTGCTTTACAGTTGCTTTTTCAGTTGTTTTAAAATTTTCCCAATTCTCTAACTTACCACCAATGTTCGCTCTGTTTTACACCCTCTCTTTTACTTTTAGTTGGCTTTAACTTCCCTTGTCAGCTGTGGTTGAGTCATCCTACCTTTAGAATACTTCTTTTCTTTGGAATGTATCTATCCTGTGCCTTCCAAATTGCTCCCAGAAACTCCATCTGCTGTTATCACTGCTCGTGTACCTTTCCGATTAAAATTGGCCAGCTCCTCTCTCAGGCCTCTGTAATTGTCTTTACACCACTGTAATACTGATATATCAGACTTTCACTTCTCCCCGTTAAATTGCAGGGTGAATTATATCAGATTTTGATCACAGTCTCCAAAGGATTCCTTTACCTCCAGCTCCCAAATCAAATCAAGCTCATTGTAGAACACCCAATCTAAGAATAGCAGATTCCCCGGTGGTCTCAACCACAAGCTGTTCTTCAAAAAATATATCTGGTGTCATTCTACAAATACTCTCAGAATTCCGAAACCATTCCTCTGACATCTTCCCTGAACTTTCCTTCAGTCACCTTAAATGGATGTCCACTGGTATTGGCCACTTTTGCCCTGGCAAAAATAAAAACATCGAAAACCTACGAGGGGTGATTGATATGTTCGTGGCCAAAGGTAGAAGGAGCCAATTTTAGAAAACCTAGCACATTTATTTTTCAACATAGTCCCATCCTACATTTACACACTTAGTCCAGCGGTCGTGGAGCACACGAATCCCTTCTTTGTTGAAGTCGGCATCTTGGACCTCCAGTAGTGGTCCACAACGGGAGTGATTGATACGTTCGTGGTGAAAGGTGGAAGGAGATGAGTTATACAGCTCTCGTTACATGCACGTGCAGTGCAACTCTTCCGATTATCCAGAAAGTTTGAAGTTTTTTTAAATTGACTGCTTCTACCCTAGGCCACGAACATATCAATCACCCCTCGTAGGTTTTGTATGTTTTTATTTTTCCCAGGGCAAAAGTGGCCGTACATAAGGTGACTCTGACAGGAAATGATAAAGTAGTGCTGGTGGTAGATTGCAGGGGTGGGTTAGTGAGTGGAGGTGTTGTTCGGCCTTTCTGCTTGGGGAAAGTCACTATTTCTGAGTCTGGTTGTCCTGACGTGGATGCTACATAGCCTCCTCCCTGAGGGGAGTGGGACAAACAGTTCGTGAGCAAGGTGTGTGTGTTCCTTCATGATGTTCCTGGCCCTTTCCCAGCACCTTTCTGAATATATGTCGTTGATGACCGTGACGCATTGGGCAGTTTTGACTGTTGTGAAATCTATCTCGCTCAACCTTTCCTCATTAAACATGCTCCCTAATCGAGGCAGCGTCCTGTAAATCTCTGCACCCTCTGCACATCTTCAGCTGTACAGTGCAATACATAATAATGATAATCAACTATTAAGTTACAAGAAGAAATGTATATAAAATAAAAATTAATACCTCGTGCAAAAGGAGAAAAGAGTTGAGGAACTGTTCTGGGGTTCACTGTCCATACAGAAATCTGATAGTGGAAGGGGAGATATTGTTCCAAAAACACTGAGTGTGTGTCTTTAGGCTCCAGTACCTCCCCCGTGATGACAGCAATCAGAAGGGGTCTGTCCTGGGTGACTGGGCGTCCTGAATGATGGGTGCCACCTTTCTGAGGCATCACCTGCTGAAGATATACTCAATGCTGGGGACACCAATGTCCATGATGGAGCTTGGTGAGTTTCCAACTTTCTGCAGCTTTTCCCAGTCCTGTGCAGTGACCCCTCCGTACTAGATGGTGAGGCAACCCATTAAAATGTTTCCATTTGTGATAGTCTTTGGCATCTGTGTCACTCACAATTTTATACACCTCTGTAAGGTCACCCTGCAGTCTCATTGCAAACTATCAAATGGTGAAAGGCCGTTATGATAGAGTGCATGTGTAGAGGATGTTTCCTAAGGTTGGAGAGTCTAAAACCAGAAGACACAGCTTCAGAATGTAGGGGCGTCCTTTAAGAATGGAGATGAGGAGACATTTCTTCAGCCAGAGGGTGGTGAATCTGTGGAATGTTTTTGCCACAGGCAGCTGTGGAGGTCAAGTCTTCATGTATATTTAAGACAGAGGTTGATAGATTTTTGATTGGTCTGGACATGAATGGATACGGGGAGAAGGCAGGAGATTGGGGCAAAGAGGAAAATTGGATCAGCCAGGTTGAAATAGCAGAGCGGACTCAGTGGGCCATTGAGCTTCTATATGTTATGGTCATATGGTATGTTCAATTGATAATTAAACACCTTCACTGTCCACCATCTGCAAGTTTACTGATCAGCTCACCCACATTCTCATCCAAGTCATTAATGTATTAATCTATATATCAGAACATAAAAGAAATGCGATTGATTGATAATGAGGTGAATATGATTTTAGCAAGATTTCTGTTCAAATTCACATCCACTTGCAGCTTTTTCCATCTTCCCTGTGGAAAATGTTTCTCTTCAGCTCTTCTTAAATGTTTTCCACTCTCACCTCACATCCATAAAAATTACTGACCATGGCACCACTCTCTTCCTCCTATCACAAACAAATGTTTTATCCCCACAAGGATCTCTCTACGTGCTGAGGTGATGTTCTCCCTCATCAACATCACAACTCCCCTCCTCTCTCACCTCCACTTCTGTCACGTCCTTTGCATCTGTAGCACAGTGAGGTGGTTTTGATCTTATTCAATGGGATAGCAGGTGTGAGGGGCTGAACAGCCTCCTCTTGCTGCTATTTCTGATGTTCAGAGCTGTGAACAGACTGAACTGAGGGAGGATAGAAGGGGTCGGGGAATGAATAGAGGTGTAGAACAGGAGGGTGGTCCCAAGTAAACAGACACCTGGCAAGTGAGAGGTTTTAAAACTGAGTTTGGAAGGGTTCCGGATCAGCCTGTCCTTGTTAGAGTGAATGGCGAGACTGGAGGGATGAGGGAACCCTGGCTGACGAGGGCCATTGAGGCTCTGGTCAGGATGGAGTAATGTGTCAGGGGAACGAGGCCGGGGTCCTCAAGGAGGAGAAGGGGTGTAGTAGAACACTAAAAGAGGAAAATCAGATGGTCATAAAGGGGACACGAGATAGCTTTAGCAGGTCAGATAAAGGTGATTCCAAAAATATTCTTTGAGTCTGTGGAAAACAAAAGGGTAACTGGTGATGGAATATGTCCCTTGAAGGATCAGTGTGGTCATCTATGTGTGGAGACACAGCAGATGGGTGAGGTCTGAAACAAGTACTTCTCATCTGTATTTACTATGGAGAAGGTGATGGAAGCTGGGGAATTCAGGGAGGAGAATACGAATGTCCTGAAACATAACAACACTACACAGGAGGCTGGCCAGCTTAAACACACAAAGCTGGATAAATCCCAGGGTCTGACCCAGTGTATCCACTGTCATGGTGGGAATCCAGGGAAGAAATTGCTGGCTCCCTGGCTGTGATATTTCAAACATTGAACACAGAGCAGTACAGCACAGGAACATGCCATTTTGCCCACGCTGTCTATGCTGACCATGATGTCAGCACGTTTGCCTGCAAATGATCCATATCCTCCATTTCCTGTCTATTCAATTCCCTGTTTAAATGTCTGTTAAACATCACGATCGTATCTGCTTCCACCACTCCCCATCCCGGCTGCGCATTCCAGGAAGATATCACTCATTGTGTCGAAACACATGCCTTGAACATCCTGGTTCATCTTTGACCCTCTTACTTTAAAGCTTTACCCTTCACGTAGTGTCCTCAGGGAGATGACACTCACCGAGACTATCTCATAATTAGAAGAATAAGAGGTGGTCTCACTGGCACAGACACAGTCTCACTGGGTATTGACAGGGTAGAGGCAGGAATGATGTTTCCCCTGGATGGGGTGTGGAACCAGGGGCACAGACTGACAATCAGAGCTCGCCTCAGCAGGAGTGAGACGAGGAAAAATTCCTCACCAAGTGTGCGGTGGAATTCTGTATAAAAGATTTCTGGATTTAAAGGGCACAGCGATGATGGGTGCAGGAAATTGGCACCGAGGTCAATGATCAGCCAAGTTCTGAGTGAAGAGTAGAACAGGTGAAAGGGGACGAATGGCCACTTCTTGTCCTGTTTCTTACTTTCATCAAACACAAATCGATCTTTCTGTCTTTTCATTTTTTGTTCTTCTGTCTGTGGGATTACACGGGGAGCGGTAACCAATGCACTCTGTGTAGAGCATCCTCTGTACCCCGTGTTGACTGTATTCACTCCACTGTCTCCAATGCATGTAACAGTATGCAGAGTTTGTTGTATTCATTGTTTTTGTATCCAGTGAGAAACACGTCTGTGTAAGCGCACGGGACACTTTACAGTATTTACACAGCGACTGTACCTAAATACCAGCTGTTGTTGACTACTGTGGCCACAACTGCTGAACGTAGAACATTGAACAATAAAACACAGGAACAGGCCATTTGGCCCACAAATCTGTACTGAACATTGTGCCAATTCAATCTCATCCCATCTGCTTGTACATGGTCCACAACCCTCCATTCCCTGTCTGTTCATGTGTTTGTCTGAATGTGACTGAAATGTTGTTGTTGTATCTGTTTCCACCACCTCCCCTGACAGCACGTTCCAGTCACCGACCATTCTCATCAATCTCCTCTAAACCTCTCCTCTCACCTTATATTTACTCCCGGTATTGACATTCCTACACTGAGAACAAGGAGAGTAATTCTCCACAACTCCTGCTGGACAGTGGGGAGCAGCGAGTGTGTACCTGGTATCTGTTGACGCACTCCGTCCCGACAGGGTGAAGGCAGAATAACTGGAGCAATTCCCCCACCTGCTGGCCGCACAGGGAAATGCACCTTCTCCGGCAGCCTCTCAGATCTGTAAAGGTGAGTCATGGAGGAATTTAAACAAAACTATAACTGGGGATAGAAAGGTCCGCTTCAGGATCAGTGTCTGTGTGTGGAGTCAAGGGTGACTGGCGAGGTCAGATTACGTGCCTGTCCTTAAAGTGAAGATGGGTGTGGAAGGTGGGAAGTTTATTGATTTTTCCAACATCCGCTTTTTCTCCCGTCTGATGTTCTACGCTTTGTAAACCAGTGGTTCATCTTTGTGAATGTCCTGAATTCAGGACTCCGCCAATCCAGCTGATTAATGTGAGAAAGTTCAGTTCATTGCAGTGCCGCCATCACTGTGAGGATGAGGATGATGAACAGCCGGAAGATCCAGGGAGCGGGAAGCGCAGAATCAAATATCGCTATGATGATTGTACGTTCTAGTATCAATTGTTTGGCGACAAACGGGAGGTTTGTTAGTGCTATTGGGGAGGCTTTAATCTAGATTTGCAGGGGGATGGGAACCAGAGTGCCAGAGCTGACAGTGGGACTGGGGTGTAAATAAATGATGTTAAAAGTTCAAGCAAATCCGCTGATAGAAAGGTTGTGAGTGGTGGTAAAATCTTCTGAGGTGTATATATTTCAATGCTAGGAGTATTGCGGGGAAGGCGGATGAGTTGAGGGCGTGGATTGACACGTGGAATTATGACGTTGTAGCAATTAGTGAAACTTGGCTACAGGAGGGGCAGGACTGGCAGCTTAATATTCCAGGGTTCCGATGTTTCAGATGTGATGGAGGCAGAGGAATGAAAGCTGTTGTGTGTGTGTGGGGGGGGGGAGGGGCAGTATTGCTTGTCAGGGAAAATATTACAGCAGTGCTCAGGCAGGACAGATTAGAGGGTTTGTCTACTGAGTCCTTATGGGTGGAGCTGAGAAACAGGAAAGGTATGGCCACATTAGTGGGCTTGTATTATAGATCACCCAGTAGTCAGCGAGAATTGGAGGAGCAAATCTGTTGAGAGATAGCAGGCAACTGCAGGAAACATAAAGTTGTGGTGGTAGAGGATTTTAATTTTCCATACATTGATTGGGACTCCCATACTGTTAGGGGTCCAGATGGTTTAGAGTTTGTAAAATGTGTTCAGGAAAGTTTTCTAAATCAATATATAGAGGGACCAACTAGAGAGGATGCAATATTAGATCTCCTGTTAGGAAACGAGTTAGGACAAGTGACAGAAGTCTGTGTAGGGGAGCACTTTGGTTCCAGTGATCATAACACCATTAGTTTCAACTTGATCATGAACAAGGATAGATCTGGTCCTAGGGTTGAGGTTCTAAACTGGAAGAATATTCAAATTTGAAGAAACGAGAAAGGATCGAAAAAGCGTGGATTGGGACAGGTTGTTCTCTGGCAAAGATGTGATCGATAAGTGGGAAGCTTTCAAAGGAGAAATTTTGAGGGTACAAAGTTTGTATGTTCCTGTCAGGATTAATGGCAAATTGAAAAGGAATAGGGAACCTTGGTCCTCAAGGGATATTGCAACTCTGATTAAGTAGAAGAGAGAGCGGTATGACATGTATAGGAAACAGGAAGTAAATAAGGTGCTTGAGGAGTGTAAAAAGCGCAAGTAAATACTTCAGACGGAAATCATGAGCGCTTAAAGAAGACATGAGATTGCCTTGGCAGTCAAAGTGAAGGATAATCCAAAGAGCTTTTACAGGTATATTAAGAGTAAAATGACTGTAAGGGATAAAATTGGTCCTCTTGAAGATCAGAGTGGTCGCCTATGTGCGGAACGAAAAGAAATGGGGGAGATCTTAAATGGTTTTTTTGCGTCTGTCTTTACTAAGGAAACTAGCATGAAGTCTATGGAATTAAGTGAAACAAGTAATGAAATCATGGAAACTGTACAGATTGAAAAGGAGGAGGTGCTTGCTGTCCTGAGGAAAATTAAAGTGGATGAATCCCCAGGAGCTGACAGGGTATTCCCTCAGACCTTGAAGGAGACTAGTGTTGAAATTGCAGGGGCCCTGGCAGATGTATTTAAAATGTCGGTGTCTACGGGTGAGGTGCCGGAGGATTGGAGAATGGCTCATGTTGTTCCGTTGTTTAAAAAAGGATCGAAAAGTAATCGGGGAAATTATAGGCCGGTAAGTTTGACGTTGGTAGTGGGTAAGTTATTGGAGGGAGTACTAAGAGACTGAATCTGCAAGTATTTGGATAGACAGGGACTTATTAGGGAGAGTCAACATGGCTTTGTGCGTGGTAGGTCATGTTGACCAATCTATTGGAGTTTTTCGAGGAGTTTACCAGGAAAGTGGATGAAGGGAAGGCAGTGGATATTGTCTACAAGGACTTCAGTAAGGCCTTTGACAAGGTCCCGCATGGGAGGTTAGTTAGGAAAATTCAGTCGCTTGGTATACATGGAGAGGTGGTAAATTGGATTAGACATTGACTCGATGGAACAAGCCAGAGAGTGGTGGTAGAGAATTGCTTCTCTGAGTGGAGGCCTGTGACTAGTGGTGTGCCACAGGGATCAGTGCTGGGTCCATTGTTATTTGTCATCTATATCAATGATCTGGATGATAATGTGGTAAATTGGATCAGCTAATTTCCTAATAATACAAAATGGAGGTGTAGTGGACAGTGAGGAAGGTTTTCAAAGCTTGCAGAGGGATTTGGACCAGCTGGAAAAATGGGCTGAAAAATGGCAGATGGAGTTTAATACAGACAAGTGTGAGGTATTGCACTTTGGAAGGATAAACCTGGGTAAATGGTAAGGCTCTGAGGAGTGCAGTAGAACAGAGGGATCTGGGAATACAGATACAAAATTCCCTAAAAGTGGCGTCACAGGTAGATCGGGTCGTAAACAGAGCTTTTGGTACATTGGCCTTTATTAATCAAAGTATTGAGTATAAGAGCTGGAATGTTATGGTGAGGTTACATAAGGCATTGGTGAGGCCGAATCTGGAGTATTGTGTTCAGTTTTGGTCACCAAATTACAGGAAGGATATAAATAAGGTTGAAAGAGTGCAGAGAAGGTTTACAAGGATGTTGCCGGGACTTGAGAAACTCAGTTACAGAGAAAGATTGAATAGGTTAGGACTTTATTCCCTGGAGAGTAGAAGAATGAGGGGAGATTTGATAGAGGTATATAAAATTATGATGGGTATAGATAGAGTGAATGCAAGCAGGCTTTTTCCACTGCAAAAAGGCCTGGTTCTGTACTGTAGTTTTTCTACGGTTTCTATAATTATAAAGTATCGGTGCAGTTTCACGGCGCAAGATCGCCACCTGCTGCTGTGAACCGGTACTGCAGGAACGGCAGGCTCGAAATGCCGCGACTCTGCTGGAGCGAAGTCAATTTATTATCAAAGTGCGCAGACGTCACGATGTATCACCTTGAAATTCATTTCCTTGTCAGCGTTTACAGCGAAATAAGTAAATGCAATAGAATTTTGGGTAATTTGTTTATTATAGATCGACAAATACAATGTGTAAAAGAACAGTTTCTGTAAATAGTCATCGAATCACAGAGCACTACAGCAGAGAAACTGACCCTTCGGCCCATCTAATCTGTGCGCGCTGTTATTCTGCCGAGTCTCACTGACCTGCACCTGGATAATAGTCCACCATACCCTTCCGTTGCATGAACTTACCCAAACTTAGATTTTGAAATCGAACCACTTCCACAGGCAGCTCGTTCCGCACTCGCACCACTCTCTCAGTAAACACTCCAGCTTCCCCTGACATGTTTCACCCTTCACCCTTAACCTGTGAACTGTAGTTGTAGTCCCATCCAAACAGAGTAGAGAACTCTAAATGTATTTACCCGATATATACTGTTCCACTCATAATTGTGTAGATCTCTATCAAATCGGTCCTCGTTCACCTGAGCTCCAGGGAATTGTCCTCACCTATTCAACCTTTCCCAGTGGCTTAGGTCCTCACGTCCTGGCACATCCCTGTAAATTTTCTCTGTAGTCTTTGGATCTTATTGATATGTTTCCTGCAGGTAGGTGACCAAGAGGTCAGAAAATACTCCAAATTAGGCCTCACTAACATCTTATGCAACTTCAACATAACATCCCAACTCCAGAACTCAAAGGGTACTTTGATATATAAAAGGACACTGTGCCAAACATTTCCTTTACAACCCCTGTACCCGAGACGCCACTTTCAGGGAATTCTGCATCCGTATTCCCAGATCCCTCTGTTATACAACTCTCCTCAGTGCACTAACATTCACCCTGTAGGTCCTAGTAACACACACAAAATGCTGGAGGAACTCAGCAGGCCAGGCAGCATCTATGGAAAAGAGTACAGTCGACGTGTCGGGCCTGCTGAGTTCCTGCAGCATTTTGTGTGAGGTGTCTGTGCAACACCTCACTTGTTTCCATTAAATTCCATCTGCCGTTTTCAGTCTATTATTCCAGCTGGACCAGATCTCGCTGTGAGCTTTGATAGTCTTCCTCGCTGTCCACTGTGCCCCGATCTGATGACTCTGCTTACCACACTATCATGCAGATCGTTGATATTGAAGACAGACAACAATGGAACCAGTACCGATCCCTGAGACACATCACTAGTCACAGGTGTCCAGTCAGAGATACAAATAATAAATAAATGCTGGAGTGCTGGAAAGCTGGTGGAATCAGTTCAAAGCTGAGGAGAGTGACGTCATCCACACCGGTTCAGGGGGCATCATTGTAGGGTAAATTTATTGTCAAAGTATAAAAACAGGGGCAAGAATTCATCGTTTACGAAATGTGGGCTTCAACAGCAGGACCAACATTTACTGCCCACCGACTGTCCTTGAAAAGCGCGAAATGAGCGACTCCAGCTGCTACAGTCCGTGTGGAGTCATCCATTTAAATCCATTTCTGAACAACAATGTTAGTTACTGTTTATTAAGGTTAGTATTCTATCAACAGATGAAGTTATTGGACAATTAACGTGAGTATGGATGCAATTGTATCTCCTAACCTCTACACCAAGAAAATTCTCACCGACCAACCATTTTCCTCTCTCTCCCCTCGGAATCCTGGTTTGTGCTTCTCTCCTCTGATCGGTGAAGGTCCTAAATATCAGAATCTGCCCATTCTTCCTCTTCAACTCAATTCAAGTTTAATTGTCATTTAACCACATATGAATACTCATGAACAGCCAAACGAGACGGCGTTACTGCTGGGACAAGGTGTAAAGACACATAGCAACAGTCACACACAGTAAACACACACAAGATCACAATCACGCAAAAAGAGTCCCGAAGCCCACCTACCCCCACCCCTCCCCCCACCCGCCCCCACCCACCGCCATCTGGACGCCGCGGCTTGATGCATACAAGTCAACAAATCCACATCGAATATCGGTAAACTACAACGGCACATAATATGTATGTTTATTTAGTCTAGACACCTCAGCCCAGCGATATGGCAACCAAAAAAAGCTGGAAGAAGGGAAAAGATGCAATACAAGGGCAGACTAAGAAATAATATTAAGCGGAAAAACAAAAGTTTTTGTTTAATTCTATGAAGAGTAAAAGGGAGCTGAGAGTTGATATTGGACCACTGGAAAATGATGCTGGTGAGGTAGTAATGGGGGCAAAGAAATGGCCGATGAACTTAGTGGGTATTGTGCATCAGTCCTCACTGTGGAATCACTAGCAGTGTGCCAGACGTCCGTGAGTGTCAGGGAGCAGGAGTGAGTGCCATTGCTACTACAAAGAAAAAAGAGCTAAACAAACCGAAAGATCTTCAGATGATAAGTCCCCTTGGGCAGATGGACTACATGCCAGAGTTCTGAAAGAGGTTGCTGAAGTGAGAGCAGATGCGTTGGTTATGATCTTTCAAGAATGACTTGATTCTGGCATGCCACACATGAGGCTGCTAACAAGATAAAATCCGACGGCGTTACTGGAAATATACTGACATGGATAGCAGAATGGCTGACAGGCAGGAGGCAGAGAGTGGGAATAAGAGGGGCTTTTTCAGGTTGGCCGTCAGTGAATTGTGGTGTTCCTCGGGGGTGTTACGAACTGTAACGTTTTGAAACAAACCAGCAGCAAGGGATTTTACACTGAGTCCGGTTTTGATGTGAAAACCACTATCTTTATTAGTAACTATTTATAATATAGTAACTTAACTAAGATAAACAAAAGTTAGCAGTGTTATGTGTATATATGTGTGTAAATATAACTCACGAACCATTGAGCTTAGTGGAACAAGGTTTAGAGTCTTGAGATGGTTCAGTAGGAAAGTTCAGTAATCCCCGTGATAAATGATGGGAGAGAGATATTTGTAATCCAAGGTGAAACGCAGAGACAAGGTAAGTACGAAGTATTCCACAGATTCCACGTTGGTAAAACGAGATAACAGTCCCCGCAGATCCTGTCCGTCCTGCCGTTCCAAATCCACATCCGAATGATCACCGAAAGTGACCCGTCACGGGAATATCGTTTTCCAGTGGTTACCACACAACAGACCCAGGCAAGGGCTACGAAAGTGGTCCCACAAGATACCCCCAAACAGTGACAGTCACACATTTGGTATGCACTCCGTGCCGATGTTTAACCCACCCTTGTGGGCACAAGAGAGTTCCAAGCCCCAGCTGTGACAAGCTGAAGCTACCGGCTTCCCCAGTCTCTCTCTCTCTCTCTCTCTCTCTCTCTCTCTCTCTCTGTCTCTGTCTCTCTCTCTCTGTCTCTCTGTCTCTCTCTCTCTGTCTCTCTCTCTCTCTCTCTCTGTCTCTCTCTCTCTCTGTCTCTGTCTCTCTCTCTCCCTCTCTCTCTCTCTATCTCTCTCTCTCTCTCTCTGTTTGTGATTTAAGTTCGCAGCAGCCTGTGACTGACGTCATAGTCCCGCCTCACTCAGGCGCTCTTAAAGTGACAGTCCACAGTAAACGAAACCTGTGGGTTCGTAACAGGGGTCAGTATTGGGACCGCTACTTGTCGCATTGTCAGCGATTTAGATGATAGAATTAATGGCCTTGTGGCAAAATTTACAGACGATACAAAGATAGGTGGAGGGGTAGGTAGTGCTGAGAAAGCAATTCGTTTGCAGCAGGATTTAAGACAAATGGCAGAAAAATGGCAGATGGAATACACTCACAACACGCTGGAGGAACTCAGCAGGTCAGGCAGTAACCGTGGAAAAGATCGGTCGACGTTTCGGGCCGGAACCCTTCGTCAGGACTACAGAGGGAAGGGGTAGAGGCCCTATAAAGGAGGTGGCGGGAGGGTGGGAAGGAGAAGGTGTTGCTTTGATCCCAGCATCTGCAGGTGGAATACAGTGTTGGAAAATGTACGATACTACATTTTGGTAAAAGGAAAAAAAGGTGCAGACTATTATTTAAATGGGGAGAAAATTTAAACATCAGGGGTGCTAACAGACCTAGGAGTCCACGTGCAAGACTACCAGAAGGTTAATTTTACAGGCTGAATCTGTGGTAAAGAATGAAAATGCAATGTGGACATTAATTTCAAGGAGAATAGAATATAAAAACAATGAGTAATGTTGAGCCTTTATAAGACTCTAGTCAGGCTGCACTTGACGTATTGGGCCCCTTATCTCAGAAAGGATGTGTTGTCATTGGAGAGAGTGCAGAGGAGGTTCACCAGGATGATTCCGGGAATGAAGCTGTTAACATATGAGGAGCGTTTTGCAGCTTTAGGCCTGTACTCACTGGGATTTAGAAGAATGCAAGGTGGGGAGGATGGCGGGGTTGGGGGGAATCTCATTGAAACCAACGGAATGTTGAAAGAACGAGATAGAGTGGATGTTGCGAGGATGCTTCCTATGGTGGGGGTATCCAGAACCTGGGGGCACAGCCTCACAATTGGGGGTAACCCTTTAGAATAAATGTAAAGAGGATGTTTTTTTTTTATTTAGCCAGAGTAGTGAATCTATGGAATACTCTGCCAGAGACTGTGTGTGAGGCCAAGTCCGTGGGTATATTTAAGGCGGAAATTAATGGTTTCTTGATCGGTCAGGGCATCAAAGGATATGGGGAGAAGACAGGCGTGTGGGGTTGAGTGAGATCCGGGATCAGTCATGATGGACTGGTCTATCAGACTCGATGGGTTAAATGGCCTAATTCTGCTCCTCTGTCTTGTGGTCTTATGGATATCATCTGTCACCTGGCCTCCGACGCCCGCGAGGCGACATCATGGCTTTGAGCCTCAGTCCTCACCCCAATGCCCGTCTCCTCGTAGACGAATCCGTGGCTTTGAGGCCCAGTTCTCGCATATACAAGCACATATAAGATATCAGTAAAAACACAACCTGACAAATATATATTTATATAGTCCGGACCACTCAGTCAATTTTAAATCTTCAGTCGCCACAAATGCACTACGCGGCGTCAGTAGAGAGTGATGGTTCGAACGACTCCACCCCACCCCCCCGCAGCGGCTGACGGCAAGCGAACCCGCGGCTTGAGGCCCCAGTCCCCTGAGTTTTTTCAAGTCAAGTCAAGTCAAGTCACTTTTTATTGTCATTTCGACCATAACTGCTGGTACAGTACACAGTAAAAATGAGACGTTTTTCAGGAACATGGTGCTACATGAACAATACAAAAACTACACTGAACTATGTAAAACAACACAAAACTACACTCGACTACAGATCTACCCAAGACTGCATAAAGTGCACAAAACAGTGCAGGCATTACAATAAATAATAAACAAGACAATATGCACAGTAGCGGGCAGTAGGTTGGTGTCAGTCCAGGCTCTGGGTATTGAGGAGTCTGATGGCTTGGGGGAAGAAACTGTTACATAGTCTGGTCATGACAGCCTGAATGCTTCGGTCCTCTGTAGAATGTGGTGAGGATTGAGGGTGGGAGATGGACTTTTCTCAGCCTTCGCAGAAAGTAGAGACGCTGCTGGGCTTTCTTTGCTATGGAGCTGGTGTTGAGGGACCAGGTGAGATTCTCCGCCAAGTGAACACCAAGAAATTTGGTGCTCTTAACGCTCTCTACGGAGGAGTCGTCGATGTTCAGCAGAGTGTGGTCCCTCCATGTCCTCCCGAAGTCAACAACCACCTCTTTTGTTTTGTTTAGTTCCGCTAAAAAATCTGCAGTCGGCCACAACAGAGCTTGTCTCTCATCCGTGGTTGGAATATGGGAGGAAACCGGTGCACACAGAGGAACCCCCCCACGGTAACGGGAAGAATACCTTGCAGACAATTGGTAAAGCGATTGCACTACCGCCAGGTTGCAGTGCCCAACTACCATAAATGTTCACACAATAGCAGAACATCAGTTTCCTGTAGGGATTTCTCTCTACGCGAATCCCATTTCCACCGTCACACTGCACAATCTCCCACCTGCAACATTGTGTTCCTAGTCTTCCTGCGGTACCGGTTTCCAGCAGCAGGTGGCGATCCTGCACCGTGAATCTGCACAGATCGTTGGGCTGCTCGCTATCGCCACCGTCTGGTTACAAACGGCAATGCAATGAACTCGCCTCGGCGCTGAACCGATTCCACAAGTCTGGACTCATATCAATGACTCCACAACTCATGCTCTCAGGATTATTTATTTATTCATTTATTATTCTCACAATGAATTGGTTGTTTACCAGTCTTTGTGTGGATTTTCATTCTATTGTGTTTCTGTGTACTTACAGTGAATGCCCGCAAGAAAATAAATCTCAGGTCAGGATAGAATCTGGTGACACAGACAGACTTCGATAATTCTTTTACTTTGAATGTTTGAACATCATGGCTGACCCGACCAGAGAGGGTAATTCATCTTAAAGGTTTCCCAAATTTCCTTGTTAACCGAGTTTTGATTGTGCATTATGTGTTAGTTGATATGTAACCTTGGCTTGTTCTCAACGATCTGACTGACGGGAGACTGCAATAAAAAATGTTTGGCCCAAAGAAATCAAAAGTGTTGCAAGGAAGTATTTGAAAGCTGCTTTATGGAGATGTAATATGGTTGAAATTGGACGTCAGTGAGATAATAGAGGCTGAATTCAGATGGAGAAACAAGGGCCAACGGGATAATAGATCCACAGTTTAATTAGAAGTCATTCAGGATGAAGTAGGAAATTGGATCAACACTTGCTTAGCAGGAGAAGCCGGAGACGGTTCCCTCTCTGGCCGGAGGGCAGCACAAGTGAACACCACAGGGTAGGACAGAAATGAGCAAACACAGGAGGGCAGCACCGCCTCAGCGTCTCCTCCCCTGAGCGACTGCCACAGGCCAGCCCGCAGCCTCGGCCTCGGCCTAGACCTTCCCGTAACCAATGCAATGCAGCTCTCCCGCCATTAGTCTCTCCAATGGATCAGTGAACCGGTGAAGCTTCTGCTGGGATTTGGGAATGAGGATTTAACTGGAGGAGGAACGGGACATAATTAGAGATGGGTAGGAATGGTTAAAGCAGAAGTGAGAGGAAGGTGAGCATTCCACCAACTCCTGTGCCTCCGGTTCACCAGATTGATTCGTGGGATGGCAGGACTTTCATATGAAGAAAGACTGGATGAACTGGGCTTGTACTCGTTGGAATTTAGAAGATTGAGAGGGGATCTGATTGAAACGTATAAAATCCTAAAGGGATTGGACAGGCTAGATGCAGGAAGATTGTTCCCGATGTTGGGGAAGTTCAGAACGAGGGGTCACAGTTTGAGGATAAAGGGGAAGCCTTTTAGGACCGAGATTAGGAAAAACTTCTTCACACAGAGAGTGGTGAATCTGTGGAATTCTCTGCCACAGGAAACTGTTGAGGCCAGTTCATTGGCTATATTTAAGAGGGAGTTAGATATGGCCCTTGTGGCTACGGGGATCAGGGGGTATGGAGGGAAGGCTGGTGCAGGGTTCTGAGTTGGATGATCAGCCATGATCATAATAAATGGCGGTGCAGGCTCGAAGGGCCGAATGGCCTACTCCTGCACCTATTTTCTATGTTTCTATGTTTCTCCACTGCCTACGCACATTTTAATTATATTTGTATTACCTTATTTATGGAAATATGTGTCATTTTATGTTCCGTTATAGACCCACGTGTTGACCTGACAGATTAAATACTGAGAGGATATTTGCCCTGGTGGTGTACGGTGCGGCGGGCAGAGCAACACACTCCTTCCAGGTGAGGTGACACTTCACCTGTGAGTCGGCTGGGGTGATATACTGTGTCCGGTGCTCCCGATGCGGCCTTCTATATATTGGCGAGACCCGACGCAGACTGGGAGATCGCTTTGCTGAACACCTACGTTCTGTCCACCAGAGAAAGCAGGATCTCCCAGTGGCCACACATTTTAATTCCACATCCCATTCCCATTCTGACATGTCTATCCACGGCCTCCTCTACTGTAAAATTGAGGCCACACTCAGGTTGGAGGAACAACACCTTATATTCCGTCTGGGTAGCCTCCAACCTGATGGCATGAACATCGACTTCTCTAACTTCCGCTAATGCCCCACCTCCCCCTCGTACCCCATCTGTTACTTATTTTTATACACACATTCTTTCTCTCACTCTACTTTTTCTCCCTCTGTCCTTCTGACTATACCCCTTGCCCATCCTCTGGGTTTTCACCCCCACCCTTGTCTTTCTCCCCGGACCTCCTGTCCCACGATCCTCTCATATCCCCTTTGCCAATCACCTGTCCAGCTCTTGGCTCCATCCCTCCCCCTCCTGTCTTCTCCTAACTTTTTGGATATCCCCCTCCCCCTCCCACTTTCACATCTCTTACTAACTCGTCCATCAGTTAGTCCTGACGAAGGGTCTCGGCCTGAAACGTCGACTGTACCTCTTCCTAGAGATGCTGCCTGGCCTGCTGTGTTCACCAGCAACTTTGATGTGTGTTGCTTGAATTTCCAGCATCTGCAGAATTCCTGTTGTTTGCACACAAAATGCTGGAGGAATTCAGCAGGTCAGGCAGCATCCATGGTGAGGAATAAAGAGTCGCTGTTTCAGACTGAGATCTGAAGATTTTTTTCAGATTCAGATTGAGATTTATTTATCACATTTACAAGACAACATATAGTGAAATCCATTGTTCGTATTAACAACCAACACAACCCCAGGATGTGCTGGGGACAGTCCGCAAGTGTCACCACACATTCCAGCACCAACATAGCATTTGCATGTTCACAATGTTCAGTAAAGCTACACAGACCACAAAGACAACACTACACAACAAACATCAATAGCAAAACAAGCCCCTTGCTGCTCTCCTATTCACCCTCTCACACGCAAAGTGCTACAACTACGGGACAGGCCACTGGGCCTCCTGTCCAGGAGTTGGTCATCCAGTGGCAACTTCCGGACTTCCCAAAGACCTTTTGGGCTTTGAACTTCAGTATCAACTCTCACACTAATTGATGATGTGCAGCTGATTTGGTGTCATCTGCAAACTCACTAACCAGGCGATCTGCATTCTCACTCTCATCATTAATATATAGGACACGAGTAACAACAGTGACCCGGAACTGATCTCTGTGGTACAGGTTTCACAGGTCACAGGCTTCTAGTCTGAAACACAAACCTCCACTATCACCCTCTGAATCCTCCCAACGAGCTGATCTTAGAACATAGAATGATTTTAGTACGGGGGGCATGGGAGCATGGTGGTTAGTGTTAATGCTTTACAGTGTCAGTGACCTGGGTTAAATTCCTGCCGCTGTCTGTAACGAGTTACAACCATCGACACTCTCCTCAGCACTGAACTCACCATGTCTACGGCCTGCAGCCATTGGGTTCCTGGACCAGTTTCCCTCACTGTCCCTGACCAGACGATGTCTGCCTGTTCACCCTCCCACTTAACAACCCTCAGGACTCAAGCTGAGATTTCCGTGCCCTGGGACCTGGGAGGACACGCACCATCCGGGAATGTTGTTCTTGTGCACGGAACGTCCTTTCTGTTCCCCGAACTAATGAATCCCCATCACCACAGCTCACCATTCCTCCCCTCCTTCCCTTCGGAGTCACAGAGCCAGACTCAGTGCCAGAGACCTGACCGCTGTCACCTTCGACTGGACTGCTTGGTCACCCCTCGCCCCGTCCCCTCCCAGTATCCACAGTGATATCCCTGTTCTTCAGGCAGGTGGCTTCTGGAGTTAGTTCTCTCTCTCTCTCTCTCTCTCTCTCTCTCTCTCTCTCTCTCTCTCTCTCTCTCTCTCTCTCCCCTGCATTGTGCTTCTGTTCCCATCGGTGATCCCAAGCTGTTGAACGCACCAAACATCGGAATCTGCCCATAATCCAATGGGAGGAAATCTACACGGTGACGGGAAGAACGTACAAACTCCTGACAGGCAGTGTCGGGAATCGAACTCTGATCAGTGATCGCAGGTGATATAAAGCGATTCCACCAACCACTTTGCTGCCGTGCCGACCAACCACCATAAATGTTTGCGCTACAGCGGAACATCAGATTCCCGTCGAGATATTTTCCACCTCTTTCCGTAGGGATCGCTCTCCATTCGACTCCCTTTTCCACTCCTCACTCTCCAGTGATCTCCCACCCGGCACTTACTCCTGTGAGTGGGACAAGTCTACACCTCCTCCCTCACCACCATTCAGGGCCCAAATGTGAGGGACACTTCACCTGTGAGTCTGTCAGTCTCATCCAGTGTATCCGGGCGGCCTCCGAGACATCGGTAAAGCCCAACGTAGATGGAGGGACTGCTTCGTACAGCACTCTCACTTCACCAGCTCAAAATGCACGATTTCTCAGAGATCACCTATTTCAGTTTAGCTTCTCATTGCAGAATCTCCTGCGAGATGCTCAAGAAACCAACCCAAAAACAGAAAATATCAGAAATCCACAGGTCGGGCAGGGTTTGAATCAAAAACACTAGAAATTCTGCTGATGCTGGAAATCCAGAGCAACACACACAAAATGCTGGAGGAACTCAGCAGGTCAGGCAGCGCCTATGGAGAAGTGTAAACAGTCGATGTTTCAGGCTGAGACTCTTCATCAGGATAGGAAAGGAAGAGGAAACGTCAGGCTAAGAAGGTGAGGGGAGGGGAGGAAGAAGGACAAAGTGACAGGTGATAGGTGGAGATTTCGGGAGAGATAATTGGTGAGAAATACGAACTCCATGGATTGTGACTGACCGGTTGAATGCTTCCAGCATTTTACCCTCCTCACCCACCCTCTCCATCTGCCCATCATCTTTATCACTGCCACCTCTTCTCCCAGCTTCTGACACATTTCCACACTTCACCTGTCCCGGTGCGGGTGGACTTTAGCACCCGGGGGAGCCGGGGAGCTCCGGACCCGCCGCCCGCGGCTGCTGCTGAATCCGCGGTGTTTCTGTCCCGTTGACGGATGCGGTGAACGAGTTAAAATTAATGGATCGATAATTCTCACATCGTGTTTATTTCACTCTCCGTACATTTATATTTACACTGACTACTCCTGACGCCGGTCCCGGGTCCCGACCCGTTTACAGACCCGGAGCGGAACCGGAGCAGATTCTCAGACACTCGTTTTTATTCCCAGTCCAGAAGAAAGGATAACGTTTCCCCATGAATTTATTCCCAGTGAAGGTGTGGAGATGGGACTTGGTCTCCGCGTTGTAAAATGAAACTGTCCCGGACTGGTAACGGAGATAAACTCCCACCCTCCCAGGGATGGGACCGGCAGGGAGACGGGACTCTGGGGAGGTGTGAACCCACATCTCGTCATTAACCCGCCGGATGATCCAGAATCCGGTCTCCGGACTCGGTGTGACCCATCTCTTCCTCTCCACAGACTCTGCGGCGACTCCCGGGCACCAGCACCGACTCCCCGTCACCTCCACCTCCCAGTAATGTCTCCCCGATGTGAATCCCTCCGATCCCAGCACACAAGCCCAGTGTGTGAACCTCTTCCCGGTGTCAGGGAGATCCCTCCGGGTCCCGGTGTATCTCACACTCTTCCGATCCTCAGACACCTCGAGCCACGGACTCGCCGTTTCCACATCCAGGGTGACAGAGACTGGGGGGAGAAGCAGAGAATTAGAGAGTCCCCGGGGATCGCGGGGAGACTCGGGCAGCGCGGCCCCGGGACCGGACCGGGGGAGAGGCCGCTGGGCCTCAGGCTCAGTCGGGTGGCCGACCGGACCCTTTCATCGGGTTTAAACAAAACACAGCGAATGGACAACCAGCATCTTCCCGAGGTTTCTCCTCCGGGATGGAGAGCGGATTTTTCCCCGAACAACACGCACAAAGTGAATACAGCAGGGACTTAAAGAGACGGTCAGAGAAACTCTTCAGCCCAACTTGCTTTAAAGAACTAGTTGCATTTTCCCATTCTACCTTCACACCTTTCTTATCCAGGTACCTGACAAGATGTATTTTAAAACTGCACCCACCTCTACAGTCTCCTCGGCTTCAGGGAGAAAGTCCCAGCCTGTCCTGCCTCTGCTCTTAACCCAAGCTCTCCAGTCCCAGTCACGTCCTTGTAAACCTGTTTTGCACCCTCTCCAGTTGAATGACATCCCTCCTGTAGCAAGGTAACCAGAACAGTACACACTGCTCCAAACGTGGCAGCACCAAGGTCTTGTAACAGGAAGTCCCAGCTCCTGTACTCAGTATTCTGACCGATAAAGAAAACCACTCACCCCGTCTCTCTCTGATTCTCATGGAGAGAAAATACAGAAAACTGAGGTGCAAAGGGACTTAGATGTCCTTGTAAAGTAAGGATGTAATGTGACTGAGGAGGGGTGAAGGATGAGACGAGTCTGAGGTGACTGTGGACTGAGGAGGGGTGAAGGATGATGAGCAGGTTGCCCCAGGTAGGGCGGGGTAAGGATGTGAGCTGGAGCTGGGAGACATTGGGAAGTGAATGATAGACAAAGACAGACACAGAGACAAAACGGTGAGTGGAAGATGGAGTGAAGTTTTGGGGGAGGGTGGGGAGTGTGAGCTGATAATGGGAACCATTGGGGGAGAGATGAATGACAGATAGAACCAGAACCAGGTGGGGGAGGGGTGGAAAGCCTGTGGCTGAACTGTGTGTTTCGGGGCAACTAGAAAGTGTTGGGGGATGAAGATGGGTTGTGAGGGTCTCTTTGCCTCTTTCTGTAACCCCAACCCCCTCAGACACTCATTAGGATAGGGGATGAAATTACAGGGACCCTGGCAGATTTATTTGCTTCACGTTTAGCCACAGCTGATGTCCCAGATGATTGGATAGCGGCTGAGGTTGTCCATTTAATTAATAGGGCTGGAAGATGACACTGGGGAACTCCAGGACACTGAGGCTAACATCAGTGGTTGGAAAGTTTCTGAGAGACGGGATAGAGCAGCATCCGGAAAGGTGAGGATGACATTGTGCTCGCAAAATCACATCTCACAAATTTGACTGAGATTCTTGAAGAGGTGACAGAAAGGATTGACCAGGACAGGGTGATTGACATTGTCCACATGAACTTCACCAAGGCCGTTGACATCGATGGTAGACCACACTCGGAGTACTGTGTGCATTCCTGGTTGCCGGACTGTGGGATGGATGTCATTACACTGGACAGGAAGATTCAGGAGGATGTTACCAGGACTGCAGGGCTTGGTTTAAAATGAGAGACTGGATAAACTGGGGCTATTTCCCTGGAGTTTGGGGGTGACCCCTTGTCAAGGTATATAAAATTATGAGGGGGCAAAGGTAAGGTGCCATTTTTTTCCCAGAATAAGGTGTCCAAAACTGGAGGGTGTAGATTTAAGGTGAGAGGGGAATGATTTATAAGGGATCTTTGTCCCCCTTCCCACAAACCCACTCCCCTCACAGCCCCTCATCACCCACACACTCCACTCTCTGTCCTGATGCAGGGTTTCCATCATTAATGATAAATTTATTGACATACAGAGGGGAATCGGCCCTTCCAGCCCTTCGAACCACACCACCCAGAAATCCCCTGATTTGATCCTAGACGCATCATGGGACAATTTACAATGACCTACCGACCGTTACATCTCTGGACTGTGGGAGGAAACCAGAGCACACGGAGGAAACCCACACGGTGCCAGGGAGAAAGTACAAACTCCGTGCAGGCAGCGGTGGGAATTGAACTCTTGTCACCTGTACTGTGAAGCGTTGTGCTAACCACTACGCTACCGAGCCACTGCACCTGGAGATACAGGAGATGGGAGAGGCCCTCAGTGTGTTCTTAGAGACATGGGTATGGAAGATAATGAGTAATGAATAGACCAATAGGACCATAAGATATAAGAGCAGATTTAGGCCATTCAGCCCATCGAATATTCCATCATGGCTTATCCCAGATTCCACTCAAACCCACTATATCTGCCTTCTGTCCATAAACGGACCAATCAGAAAACTATCAGTTTTCACTTTAAATATACCTACGGTCTTGGTCTTCACAGCTGTCTTTGGCAGAGCATTGAACAGATTCACTACTTTCTGGTTAAATAAATCCCTCCTTACTCTGTTCTAATGGGTCTCCCCTCAATGTTGAGTCTGTGCCTCTAGTTCTGGACACCCACACTATAGGAAACATCCTCTCGACCTCCACTTTATCTGATTCTTTCAATATTCAGTAGGTTTCATGATATCTCCCCGCACTCTTCTAAATTCCAGTGAGTACAGACACAAAGCTGCCAAACATTCTTTATATGTTAACCCCTTCATTCCTGGAATGATCCTCGTGAACCTCTTCTGGACTCTCTCCAACGACAACACATCCTTTCTGAGATATTGGGTCAAAACTGTGGACAGTACTCCAAATGCAGCTTGACGTGTGTCTTATAAAGACTCAGCATTATCTCATTGTTTTTATATTCGAATCCCTTTGAAATGAATGCCAACATTGCATTTGCCATTTTTAGCACAATTGTATTTTCACAATAAAATTACTTTGACCTTTGAATCATCCCTGATCGTGTCTCCTTCCAATCAGCTTTGGCCAGTTACTGTCTCATGCCTCCGTAATTCCCTTTACCCCACTGTCATGCTGACAGATCTGACTGTATCTCCTCCCTGTTCATCTGCAGGGTGAATTCTCCCATGTTATGATCACGATCTACTCAGGGTTCCTTTACCTTAAGCTCCCTCATCAAATTCAGTTCATTATACAACACTCAGTCCAGAACCCCGATCTCCTTGTATGCTCATGCACAAGCTGCTCTAAAAAGCCACCCTACAAATTCCATTTCTCAGGCTTCAGCTCAACCAGATTTTGCCAACCCACCTGCATATTGCAATTCCCCATAGTTATCAGAACAGTGCCTTTATTACATGCGTTTTCTATCTCCCATTGTAACGTATATCCCATGTCCTCGCTACTGTTCGGAAGAATGCATCTAACTCCCAACAGGGTGTTTTCACCTTTGCAGGCTCGTAGCTCTTCCCACAAGAATCTAAACCTTCCAATCCTATGTCACCTCTTTCTGAGGATTTGATTTCAATTTTTACCAACAGAGCCAATGCACCCACTCTGCCTGCCTGCTGGTCCCTTCGATACCCTGTGTATCCTTGGATGTTAAGATCACAAGACAAAGGGGCAGAAGTAGACCATTCGGCCCATCAAGTCTGCTCCGCCACTCCACCATGAGCTAAACTATTCTCCCATCTCGTTCCAATTTCCGATTTTTCCCCATATCTCTTGATAGCCTGACTAATTCGATACCTATCAATCTCCTCCGTAAACACCCTCAATGATCGGGCCTCCACAGCTGGATGTAGCAACGAATTCCATAAATACACAACTATCTGGCTAAAAAAATTTCTTCTCTTCTCTGTTTCAAATGGGTACCCTGTAATTCTAGGACTGTGGCCTCCTGTCCTGGACTCACCCACCAGGGGAAACCACCTTTCCAGATCTACTCTGTGCTCCCAACTATGATCTTCTTTCAGCCACTATTCAGTGATGCCCATGATGTCATACCTACCGGTCTCTAATTGTGCTACAAGATCATCTACCTTATTCTGTGTACCTCGTGCATTCAAATATAGCACCTTCAGTCCTGTATTGGTTACTCTTTTAGACTTTGCCCCCTGTTGACTGCAACTCATCCCACCGACTGCATTTCAGTCCCATCATCTGTCTGTTCTTCCTCACCGTCCCACTACACAATGCATCAACTTGTATATCAACTGCCCCATCCTCAGCCCTATCACTCCGGTCCTCATCCCCTTCCAAATTAGGGATTTTCCCCAGAGAGGGTGTGTGAGGAACAAGACTGCAAAGGTTTAAGATCAGAGCCGGTGGATTTAAAAGGGACATCAGAAATATTTTCTTCACACAAAGGGTGGTGCCTATTTAGAATACCCTGCTAGAAATAGAACATCAAACATAGAACATAGAATAGTACAGCACAGTACAGGCCCTTCGGCCCACAAAGTTGTGCCGACCCTCAAACCCTGCTTCCCATATAAGCCCCTGCCTTAGATTCCTCCATATACCTGTCTAGTAGTCTCTTAAACTTCACTAGTGTATCTGCCTCCACCACTGACTCAGGCAGTGCATTCCACGCACCAACCACTCTCTGAGTAAAACACCTTCCTCTAATAACCCCCTTCAACTTCCCACCCCTTACCTTAAAGCCATGTCCTCTTGTATTGAGCAGTGGTGCCCTGGGGAAGAGGCACTGGCTATTCACTCTATCTATTCCTCTTATTATCTTGTACACCTCTATCATGTCTCCTCTCATCCTCCTTCTCTCCAAAGAGTAAAGCCCTAGCTCCCTTAATCTCTGATCATAATGCATACTTTCTAAACCAGGTATCCTGGTAAATCTCCTCTGTACCCTTTCCAATGCTTCCACATCCTTCCTATAGTGAGGCGACCAGAACTGGACACAATACTCCAAGTGTGGCCTAACCAGAGTTTTATAGAGCTGCATCATTACATCGCGACTCTTAAACTCTATCCCTCGACTTATGAAAGCTAACACCCCAGAAGCTTTCTTAACTACCCTATCCACCTGTGAGGCAACTTTCAGGGATCTGTGGACATGTACCCCGAGATCCCTCTGCTCCTCCACACTACCAAGTATCCTGCCATTTACTTTGTACTCTGCCTTGGAGTTTGTCCTTCCAAAGTGTACCACCTCACACTTCTCCGGGTTGAACTCCATCTGCCACTTCTCAGCCCACTTCTGCATCCTATCAATGTCTCTCTGCAATCTTTGACAATCCTCTACACTACCTACAACACCACCAACCATTGTGTCATCTGCAAACTTGCCAACCCCCACTTCTACCCCCACATCCAGGTCGTTAATAAAAATCACAAAAAGTAGAGGTCCCAGAACAGATCCTTGTGGGACACCACTAGTCACAATCCTCCAATCTGAATGTACTCCCTCCACCACCACCCGCTGCCTTCTGCAGGCAACATTTGAAAGAATCTACAGTAGGTAGTACATGGATTGAAGAGTTTTATGGGGCTATGGATCAAACGTGAGCAGATGGCACCAGCTCACTGGGCAACACAGTCAGCATGGACATTTGGGCCAAATGTATGACAACCTGACTCGAACAGGTCACCCTAAGGATCAATGTAGTCATTGATAAAAGGAGATGGGGGAGGTTTTAAATCAATATTTCGCAGGCAGAGGGCATGGAAACTATGGAATTAAGGAACATGAACAGTGGCGTCTTGGAACATACCACAGTGCAAAAGTGAAGGTGCTGGAAGTATCAGAGGTTAATGAGCCCCAGAACGTGATCTGCTCTGTCTGAGTACCTTGAGACTAGGGAACAAATTCAGGGCCCTGGTGGATATATTTGCTTCACATTTCACCACAGGTGAGCTGCTGGAAGGCAGGAGGGTGGCTCAGGTGTTGTCTTGAGTTAAGAGGGACTGGAAGGTCAAGCCAGGGAACTCCAGGCCACTGAGTCTAATATCAGTGGTGGGGCAATTACTGGAATGGAGACTGAGAGACAGATTTACCAGCATTTGGAAAGGCAGGGACTGACTCAGGATATTCAACTCTGTTTTATGCCTGGGAAATAGTGACTCATAAATTTAACTATTTTTCTTTGGTGAAGTGACAGAAAGGACTGCTGAGAATAGGGTGATAGACATTGTCCACGTGAACTTTAGCAGGGACTTTGACAAGCTTCCATGAGAAAGGATCGAAGAGAAGGTTTGATCACTTGGGATCCAGGGTGAGCTATCTAATTGGATGTAAAATTGACTGGTAGCAGGAGACAGAGGGTGATGGTGGAGAGCTGCTGTCCAGACTGGAGCACTGTGACCAGTCGTGTACCGTGGAGATCGGTTCAGGGTCCACTGTTCATTGGTACTAACGATTTGGAAGATAATATAGATGGCATGGATGTAAGTTTGTAGATGATGGCAAAATTGGTCATATAGTGAACAATGAAGGTGTTTATTTAGATTACTACAGGATCACTGAAACATTTTTGATTATTGATAATGTTATTTATACTTCTCATTATTTATAATTATAGTATAGACAAGATGGGCCGAAGGGCCCGATTCCCTGTTTATATCTCAATGGCTCAAATGAGATATCAACAGAGGATGTGGGGGTGTTGCTGCCTTTGGTATTGCAGCTTTTCACTGAATGTCCTGTTTCTCAACTCGAAAAAAGAGCCACCCGAGGGGAGGGAACGAGGATCTGACAACCGCAGAAACACTGGGAATTCAATGTAGGGAGGTGCCGGCTTCTGAAATGATCAAATCTCAGAGCAGTCAGATTTGTGGAGAGAGGAGAAATAAAGTGAACTAAAGCTGTAACTGCAGCCTCAGTGAACAACCACAGAATATTCACCGTTTACTAGCCACAAATGTGTGTTGAAATCCCTGTGAATAAACATCGGCGAAACCCATTCCCAGATCATCTTCCTGAGGAATCTCTCCCTGGAGCCTGGCTGTGTTGATGAATTCCATGGAAAGTTATAAACTTCTAACAAGGCTCGACAGGCTGGATGCAGGGAGGATGTTTCCCTTGGCCGATGAGTCTGGAACCAGAGCTCACAGACTCTGAATAAGGGAAATGTCAATTCGCATTGAGAAGAGGAGAACTTTCTTCTCGCAGAGGGTTGTGAATCTTTGGAGCTCTCTATCCTGGTGGCTCTGGAATCTCAGTCACTGGGTTCATTCACAACCGGAATCTTGCCGGTCACACACACAAAATGCCAGAGGAACTTGAGTCACGCACGGTTTACGGAGGGAAATGAAAGAGTTGACACTTCAGGCTGAGACCATTCACCCGGACTGGAAAGGAAGGCAACATAATGGAGAATAAGAATAAGATGCAGAATAAGAAATAGGAGAGGGGGATGAGCAAGAGTTGTCGGGTGAGAGGTGAGTCCAGGTGAGGGAGAAGGCAGATGGATGTCGGGACGGGGAATGATCTGCCAGTTGTTCTGTGTATGTATGTGAGGGAACTTTGCCAGGCTGGGAATGATGTGTGAGCTTCTCCCGAGATGAAATCTTGACCGAGGTCAATGCTGGGAGGTGTGTCCGGGCTCAGTCTGACAATGCTTCAATGTGGGGGTTGATAATAGTGAGACTCGCGAGTCCAGCAGGGGGCAGACCTGAGTCAGTCAGAGTCTGCAGTCACGGACAGGTCAGACAGGCTGAGTGAAGCAGATTTCCTTCTCTGAAGGACTCGTACGTATTTTCATGACAATCCCACTCACAGGACAGATACCAGCTTTGATTACCTGGTGACGTCTTGGCATGTTTGTACAGTGTGAATTGGTTCAGGATACAGTGCATAATCTAACAGTCCCGTGTATTGGGTGTAGTGTGCCCCATTGTTGGTGTGTTCAGGGGTCGGACATCTCCAGCTGACCATGTGACAGTGATGTCTTCACCCAGAGTTACAGACAGTCTTTGCGAGTAAGTATTGCTTAAAATTGTTCACAAACATTGAGAAAGGAAACTGTAAATGTTTACCTCGCTTAATTGTATCAGACATTTCTCTCAACGTTGTGTTCAACAAAAAGGGCTGATCGAATTTTTGGACAGGTAGGGCACCCTGTGTCACTGACAGCAGATGTTCATCATCACTAATCCTGTAAATATTACACAGCTGGTTATAAACTGAGCATCAGTGATATTTGAACTATTTTACAAATCCATACAGTATTTCAGTAAAAACTATGTCCTACCTCCTCTTCCGACGAGCTTCCTCCTGAAATAAATAAAAAGTAGATCTCAATTCACTGACTGTGTGCATCCTGACAGCAGGAATTTGAGCCAAGTTATTGAAATTTCCCACTTCTCAGCTCACACAAGGAGAAAGGGGATACTGCAACAAGGGACACAGAACCCACGAGAAAGTACAAGGAATGTTTCTGATAATTATCCCATAACTGTGAGGATGGAACTGATGGGAAAGACTGGACAGGCTGTCCATTTTTATTGGGATATCATGTCAGGGAGGATCAGATGCCGAAATTTAAGATTAGTGGTGGATTGGATTGGGTGTGGGTACAGAACGTATCTCTGCTTGAAATGTAGTGAAGGGAATGTGGAACTCACTGCCACAGGAGTGGTTGAAGTGGAACAGCAGAGATAGAATGTAATGGGGAAGCTGGATAAACATATACAGACTCCAGTCCAACTCTGCATGCTGTTCAGAAGAGTGACAGTGAATTAGTGTGTGTGAGAGAAAGAGCTTTGGTTGGTTTGGCGTGCAGCATTCTTTTGTTACATTTTAAATTATGGACATGACTGCTTCTATAACTTGTGTTTGGTCACCTTACAGTGGCCACAAAGGAATTTTTTTTCTAGCCTATCCCTTGTTTTGAGAGGCCATTTTTTTTCGTCTTTGCATAAGCCGTTTGCTAGCGCCCGCGGTAATAGAGGCACTTCGCGTGTTTTACAAAGAGAGAAAGCAAACCAATAATTAGAATAGTGACGAAGTGTTGTCGGACCAACAAGGTGGGACTTACAGTTCCTTCGCGGTATAGCTTACCGATTTTGGCTCAAGAAGCTTCTGTGAGGAAGCACAGTTGAGTATTGGGTAAAGCTTTTGTAGTGGTTGAATAAAAAGTCACCAGACTACAACTAATTAAATCAAGTAGGGATGATGCAGGATCAGATGGTGTGCTGCAGCTGCATGATGTGGGAGCTGGTGGGCCCCATTGTGGTTCCTGGTGACCACATCTGCAGCAAGCGTTGGTGCTCCAGGAACTCAGGCTCAAAGCTGCTGACCTGGAATCTGAGCTTCAAACACTGAGGCACATCAGGGAGGGGGAGAGTTACCTGGATTCTCTGTTTCGGGAGGTGGGCACACCCATTAGATTAGCTGCCTCAATTTCAGTCTGTGGTCCGGGACAAGAGGGTCTGACTGTGGGTGAGGTGGGTAGTGGGGTCCAAGAGAGTACTGGAGGAGCCTCAGCTCTTGAGTCTCAGGTCTGAGATTCTTGCTCCCTGTGTGGATGAGAGTGGAGGCTGTAGGAAGGATGAGCAACCTAACTGTGACACCGTGATTCAGGGAGCCATTCGAGGGGATGGTGGGAGAGAAGAGAAATGTATTGGTAATTGGGGATGGTATAGTCAGGGGAATAGACAGAGTTCTCTGTCGCAGGGATAGAGTGTCCCGAAGGTTGTGTTGTCTCCCTGGTGGCCGGGTTCCAGACATCTTATCTGACCTGCAGAGGAGTTTGCATTGGGAGGGGAAAGATCCAGTTGTCATGGTCCGTCTGGATACCAACAACATTGGAAGAATGAGGAAGGAGGTTCTACTGAGGGAATTTGAGCAGCAAGGGACTGAATTAAAAAGCAGAAACAAAAAGGCGGTCTTCTCTGGATTACTACCTGAGCCACGTGCAAATTGGCTCAGGGTTAAGAAGGTTGAGAGAGTTCAATGTGTGACACCACGACTGGTGTGGGAGAAGTGTGTTTGAATTCATAGGAAACTGGCACCCGTATTGGGGAAGAGGGAGCTGTTCTAATGGGACGGGCTCCATCTGAACCGTGATGGGACCCGAATCCTGGTGAATGGCATAATGAGGGCTGTGGATAGGACTCTAAACTAAATAGATGGGGAGTGGGTTCAACAGATTGGAGACGTCTGGATAAAGTAAAAGAGAAAAGCATGGATAGAGATATAGGAAAAACAGAAGTGACAAAAGAGAAAGTAAGGGTGGAGTGCGGAAAAGACAAGTGCAAAAGACACAAAGATCACTAGATTGTAAGGGCACTTTACCTGAATGCCCGTAGTATTCATAACAAGGTCAGTCAAGTTGTGGTACCAGTCAGTATAAAGGGGTTTGATTTAGTGGCCATTACAGAAACATGGTTGCATGGTGGAGAGGTTTGGGAATTAAATATCCAAGGATATCAGGTGATACGGAAGGATGGGCAGGAAGCTAAAGGAGGTGCAGTAACACTCTTAATTAAGGATGAGATCCGGGTGATAGTGAAAGACGATATTAGATCTAAGGAGCAGAACGTAGCGATTAGGAATAGTAAAGGGAGAAAAATCACTGGTGGGAGTTGTCTATTAGCCACTGAATAATAACATTACAGTGGCACAGGCAATAAACAGAGAAATATCTGAGGCATGAGCAGTTATCGTGGGTACTTTAACTGGGTGAATCAAGTTGGTGGAGGCATTCTTGAGGAGGGCTTCATAGAATCATATGTGATAACTTTCTTGAATAGCATGCCACTGAACCTGGAAGGGAATGTGGTAACTTCGATCGGGTCTTGTGCAATGAGACAGGAAATATTAGGGATCTTGTAGTTAAGGATTCTCTTGGAAAGAGTGATCATGGTATGACTGGGTTTCTCATACAAATGGAGAGTACAATGATTTGATCTAAAACCAGTGTATTATGCCTAAACAAGGGAGACTACAAAGGGATGAGGGAAGAGCTGGATGTGGTAGACTGGGAACACAGGCTATATGGTGGGACGGTTCAGGAACAGTGGAAGACTTTCAAAGAGATTTTTAATGGTGCTCAACAGAAGTATATTCCAGTTAAAAACAAGGACAGTAAGGGTGGGGAGAGCCATCAATAACTAAGGAACTAAAGGAAGGCATCAAACTGAAAGCTCGTGCCTACAAAGTCGCCAAGAGTAGTGGGAAACTGGAAAATTCTGAAAACTTTAAAAAGTAACAAAGAACCAACAAGTGAACGATAAAGAAAGGTAAGATAGATTATGAAAATAAACAGGCACAAAATATAAAAATGGATAGTAAAAGATTTTATCATTTTATAAAGCGGAAAAGGGTGGCCAAGGGGAACGTAGGTCCCTTGTAGGACGAGAAAGGGGAATTGATATTCCGTAATGAGGAAATGGCCGAGGTTTTGAATGGCTATTTTGTTTCGGTCTTTGGGGTGGAGGACACATCTAACATGCCAAAGAGAAAGTATATGACTGCGATAAGAGGTGAGGACCTCAACACAATAGCGATCACTAAAGGGGTAGCGCTGAGCAAACATGTGAGCCTAAAGATCGGTAGGTCCTGGAATACATCCCAGGATACTGAAAGAAATGGCAAAGGCTTCGGTGATAATTTACTAAATCTCTCAAGATTCTGGGCAGGTCTCGGAGGATTGGAAGACGGTGAAAGTCACGCCACTGTTCAACAAAGGATGTAGGCAAAAGGCAGGCAACTATACGCCAGTTAGTTTCATGTCTGTAGCTGGGAAAATGCTTGAAGCTCTCATTAAAAAAAAATTGTGGGGCATCTGGAAAGAAATGGATCTACCGGACAGAGCAGCATGGATTCAGCAAAGACAGCTCCTGTGTGACAAACTTACTGGAGTTCGTTGAGGATATAATGAGCGCAGTGGATAGAATACAGATAGAAGTTATTTACTGAGACTTCCAAAAGGCATTTGATAAGGTGCCACATAAAAGACTTATCCATAAGATAAGGATGCATAGAGTTGGGGTGATGTATTAACATGGCTAGAGGATTAGTTAACCAACAGAAAGCAGAGAGTTGGGATACATGGGTGTTCCCATGGTTGGCGATCAGTGGTGAGTGATGTGCTGCAGGGGTCAGTACTGGGTCTGCAACTGTTCACCATATACACCCACAAACTGGAAGACAGAATCAGTGTATTTAATTTTGCTGATGACAGTAAATTGAGCAGAGGTTACGAAGAGTCTGCAGAGAGATATAGATAGGTTAAGTGAATGGGCAAGGGCCTGGCAGCTGGAGTACAATGTTGGTAAGTGTGAGGTCATCTCCTTTGGAAGGAAAAGTGGAAGATCAGCTTATTATTAAAATGGTGAAGGTTTTTAGCATGCTGCTGTGCAGAGGGACTTGGGAGTGTTTGTGCATGAGTCGCAAGAAGATTGGTTTGCAGGAGCAGCAGGCTGTCAAGAAGGCAAATGGGATGTTGGCCTTCATTGCCAGAGAAATTGAATTTCAGAGCAGAGAGGTTATGCTGCAACTGTACAGGATAATGGTGAGGCCACATCTGGAGTACTGTCTGCATTTCTGATCTCCTCACTTGAGGAAGGATATACTGGCTTTGGAGGTGGTGATGAGGAGGTTCAGCAGGTTGATTCCAGAGATGAGGGGGTTAGATATGAGGAGAGATTGAGTCACCTGGGACTGTATCGTTGTAATTCAGAAGGATGAGAGGAGATCTTATAGAAACATAAAATCATGAAAGAGATAGAGGCAGGAAAGTTCTTTCCACTGGTAAGTGAGACTAGAACTAGGGGGCACTACCTCAAGATTCAGGGGAGTAAATTTAGGACAGAGATGAGGAGGAACTGTTTTTCCCAGAGGGAGGTGAGATTGTGGAATTCTCTGCCCAATGAAACAGTGGAGGCCACCTCAGTAAATATAATTAAGACAAGGTTGGATAATTTTTTGCATAGTTGTGGAATTAAGGGTTATGGGGAAAAGGCAGGTAGGTGGAGATAAGTCCATGGTCAGATTAGCCATGATCCTATTGAATGGAGGAGCAGGCTCGATGGTCCAGATGGCCGACTCCTGCTCCTAATTCTTATGTTCTTATGGAGTTCTGGGCACTGTTGCTGGGTGTGGTGATAGGTGGAAGGTTGCTTCTGAAGTGGGAAATTGATATGAGGAGAAGGGTTGAAAGACCTGTCTATGATGTAAAATGGGATATAATCTGATGAAGAATATATCTGGAAAAGAAAGGTCTCTAAAACAATGCACCTGTTACAAGCTGATATACAGTGCCTGTAAAAAGTGTTCACCCTCCTTGGAAGTTTTCATTTTTCATTGTTTTAGAAATTGAATCACAGTGGAATTAATTTGGCTTGTTTGACACTGATCAAAAGAATAAGATTCTTTCTTGTCAAAGTGAAATCAGATCTCTACAAAGTGATCTAAATTAATTGCAAATATAAAACACAAAATAATTGATTGCATTAGAATTCACCTCCTTAAATATGACACACCAAATTATCACTAGGGCAGCCAATTGGTTTTAGAAGTCACCTGATTAGTTAAATGGAGATCTGTTTCCGGAGACCTGTGTGCAGTCAAAATGTTTCAATTGATTGTAGTAAAAATACACCTGTATCTGGAAGGTCCAACTGCTGGAGAGTCAGTATCCTGGCAAAAACTACACCAAGAAGTCTAAAGAACACTCCAAGCAACTCCGCCAAAAGGTTATTGAAAAGCACAAGTCAGGAGATGGACACAAGAAAATTTCTAAGTCACTGAATTATGTCGATCATGAAGAAATGGAAACAATATGGCACAGCTGTAAATATGCCTGGAACAGGACGTCAACTGAATTACTCTGCAAGAAGGGGACTAGTCAGAGAGGCCACCAAGAAACCTATGACAACTCTGGAGGAGTTACAAGCCTCAATGGCTGAGAGAGGAGAGACTACGAAAACAACAACTGCTCACCAATCACAGTTTTATGGGACAGTGGCAAAAAGATAGCCATTGTTAAAAAAAGTGAACATGAAATCTTGGCAAGAGTTTCCAGAAGGCATGTGGGAGACTCTGAAGTCAGCTGGAAGAAGGTTCTATGGTCTGATGAAACCAAAATGGAGCTTTTTGACCATCAGACTAAACGCTATTTTAGGCGCAAGGGAAGCACCGCACATAATCAAAAACACACCCTACCGTGAAGCATGGTGGCGGCTCCATAATGCTGTGGGGATGCTTCACCGCAACAGGCCCTGGAAGGCTTGTACGGCAGAGGAAAAGTGAATGTAGCAAAATACAGGGAAATCCTGGAGGAAAACCTGATGCAATCTGCAAGAGAAATGCGACTTGGGAAAAGATTTATTTTCCAGACAATGACCCCAAGCATAAAGCCAAATCTACACAGGAATGGCTTAAAAACAACAAGGTTAATGTCCTGGAATGGCCAAGTCAGAGTCCAGACCGCAATCCCTTTGAGAATTTGTGGCTGGACTTGAAAAGTGCTGTTCACTCACGATCCCCATACATTCTAACTGATCTTGTGCATCTTTGTGAAGAAGAATGGGGAAAAGTTATAGTGTCCAGATGTTTAAAGCTGAAAGGGAGCTATCCACACAGAATCAAGGCTGTAATTACCGACAAAGATGCATCTACTAAATACTGACTTCATTGGGCGGGTGGCGGGGGGGTGAATTCTTATGCAATCAGTTACTTTCTGTTTTATATTTCTAATTAAATTAGACTAATGCAGAGATCTGCTTTTACTTTGAGACAATAAAACATGAAAAACATGAAAACTTTCAAGCTGGGGGAGGGGGTGGTGGTGAATACTTTTCATAGGCGCTGTCGATATTTAATCCTCGGGGTCAATATCACAAATGACCTGACTTGGTCCAACCAAGCATAGACCACTGTCAAGAAGGCCCTCCAGCGCCTTTACCTCATGAGAAAACTGAAGAAATTTGGCCTATTCCCTAAAACGCACACAAATTTTTATAGATGCATCGGAGAAAGCATTCTTCTAGGGTGCATCACAACCTGGTATGGAAGTTGTCCTGTCCAAGACCGGAAGGAGCTGCAGAAGATCATGAACACAGCGAAGCACATCACACAAACCAATCTTCCGTCCTTGGACTCACTTTACACCGCACGCTGTCAGAGCAGTGCTGCTAGGATAATCAAGGACACGACCCACCCAGCCAACAGACTTTTTGTCCCTCTTCCCTCCGGGAGAAGGCTCAGGAGCTTGAAGACTTGTATGGCCAGATTTGGGAACAGCTTCTTTCTAACTGTGATAAGACTGCTGAACGGATCCTGACCTGGATCTGGGCCGTCCCCTCCAAATATCCGGACCTGCATCTTGTTTTTTTTTTTTGCACTACCTTACTTTCCATTTTTCTATTTTCGATCTATAATTTATAAATTAAATTTTTAATATTACCTATTGATTTGTAATCCAGGGAGCAGGAAGCCCAGAATCAAATATTGCTATGATGATTGTACATTCTAGTAGCAATTGTTTAGCGACCATAGAGTATAAAGTATGTGCAATTCAATCTCAATTCCCACTGGGAGACAGAGAGACCACGGAACCACCACACCAGACACACTCACAGCCTATGACTGTAACTGGATGTTACTCTGATCTCAGGGAATATTATACGTGGAAATGACAGAAACGATCACCAGCTCAGTGCTCTGATCAGAGTAACTCATTCCCGAGAAGGTTGCAGACTGTCCTGTGACGTACAGATGTTGTGGGAGGCCGGTTTGGGGAACACAACAGTCCTGAACAGTCAAAACACCTGTCCGGTTTAAATCTGTTTACAATGATAGTATCTGTAAATACCACATTGAGTTAAAATACATCATTTTGAGACTCTGCACTTTTACAGAACCAAACTGAAATCTCTCACCATGAGAAATGTGATATGTTCTTGTTGGGCCATCTGTTCCTGTAACTTGGAGATTTCCTCCTGGATAGAATTTAAATTCTCTTGAATCTCTCGAAGATTTATCTCCATTGGATTTAGAATCCTCGCCTCTTCTTTCCTGAGATCTCGGAGTAAGCGCTGCTCTTTCTCGGTGATAATCTGGTGCAGTTCAGCAAACTGGGAAGTGATGTGGGACTGAACGCTGTTTGACTGTTTCTGTTAATGAAAGGAGAAGCTAGCTTATTATTTGGCTGTAAAGTATTTCCCTATCACCTGGAAGGAGGCCATTCAGCCTGTTGACTCTATGCTGATTCTCAGAAATTCAATCCCTGAAACCGATTCTTCCTCACTGACCCATTACCTCTCACCTGATTCACAGTCCACCCGCCTTCACAGGTTTAATTACAGAAGCGAATGATACATTCAACCTAGATTTCTTGATAATGCCGGCCCACTGTGATCTCAAGGAGAACATGCAAACTCCACGCAAACAGCACCAGAGGTCAGAATCGAACCCAGGTTACTGGAGCTGCTGTACTCTGTTCGGCATTAAAAAGGTCAAAACTACACAACAAAATTGGAAATTCTGCTCAAGAAATCCTCACCCGAACTCCGGAAATCTTCTCTTTCTGTTGCCGCTCCATTTCCTTGAGCTCGGATTTCTTTTCTGTGAGAGAGTCTAAGGCAGATTTTACCCGGTCCTGGAAGGCAGAGAGTGAAGGAATTAGACAATAAAGGTGCATTGCCGATTCGGGCCAGTTTATTCCCATAAACACCAGGGGTGAGAAAATAAATATGTCATGAAAAATACATCAGGTGATCAAAATCGATTTGTTTTTACCTTATAGACTTCAACAGCTTCTTCAATCGGCAGGAAGCGGTGCTCTCTGTGTTCCCGCGCGTCTCTACAGACCAGACAGAGCAGTTTCTTGTCCGTCTCACAAAACAGCTTCAATTCTTCCTCATGTTTCTCGCAGTGAAGTTTACTTTCCTTCTCTTTCGGATCCAGGTTTAGTTTTCGAGCTTTCTCAGACAGATTTGCTAAGGCCCGATTGACCCTGAGGGTGCGGTCTGCAAACTCCTCTCTGCATTCTGGGCAGGAGTTTCTCTCCGCCTTTTCCCAGCACCGTGTGATGCAGGAGCGACAGAAGTTGTGCCCACACTCCAGTGACACCGGATCGGTGAAGAAATCCAGGCAGATGGGACAAATTACCTCCTCGGTTAAACTCTCGACCTGTCGTTTCGAAGCCATGTTAACTCCGGCACTTCCTGGTTCAGGATCCTTTCACTTTCGGGGAGCTGCTGAACGCCTGCAGTACCGCGATTGTCCACTAGGCGCGCTGCAGTCTCACGGAATGAACATTATGTTGTTGTGTGCGAAACCCCTTTTACTGGCCGTGGCTGGAGCCCCTCTCTAACAGCCACCGGAACAAGCGGTGAGAAAATCACCTTTGCCACACTCTGTATGTCTAGAGTAGATATGACTTAGTCCCGCTAAATCCGTGAGGCTGGGAGTATAGGTCCTTTCTCCTTGAAGTCATTCAACTCCATAAACAACATTGTGCAACTGGACGGCATCCTCAGCCAGCTTCTCTCCTGTCTTCTCCCAGGCCTCACTAAAAAGACGTCGACCCACACCAGTGTCCACACATAAACCTCTTCGTCCGATCTTCTCTAGAACCTTCTCCCAATTCCACCATCCTTATTGGCGACGCAACATTCCTAAGTTGAACATCAAAGCCCCTTAACTTAGCTCAAACCCAAACAAGCCAGAAAGCAGAACAGACTGCTCATATAGAACTGCTGAAATGAAATGCCTACAGACAGCAGTAAAGATTGGAACCAGGGTGTTATACGTAAGCTCAGTGGGAAGGAAACACTGCCGTTTCCACCTCGGGGTGGGATCAGAATCACATTGAACAGGTCGGAAAGTTGGCCATGGACTGCCCAAGCCTGGCTGTAAGATGAGGTCATGGGGCTAACCACCCCATCCTGTAAAAACACAGTGTGACAGGAACGCCAACTGAATCTCCAGAGGCCTCATCCCTGAGATAGGAAGGACCTTCCCCTGGAAGACGATTGAAGTTGTGTGGTGAAGGGAAAAGCCACAGGGCTGATCAACCTTCGGCCCAGGACTGAGGCCTCTGGGGAGCTGCTGTCGGCGGCTGGTGCCCCAGTAGGTGTGATGGGATTAAGATGAACATGAAGGGCCGTTCTACGGCTGGACCAAAATCGGCAAGCTCTGAGAAAAGAGGCACAAGAAATGGAGATCTTTCATCTGGACAGTCTCAACCCAAAATGTCGATTGTCCATTCCCCCAACAGATGCTGTCTGACCCGTTCATTTCCTCCAGCAGCTGGTTTTTTTAAAAAAAAATTCTCGTGGTCTAAAGAGAGTCAGACTGTGGTATAAAACGGTGGTTAAGTAAACATTTAAATTAGTGTTAAATTAGTTCATGCTACGAAACTGGGATGAGAGGAGTTTATTGTGTTGTGGGGTGACGGGTGATGGCCTGTGGCTGCAGAAAAAAAGCGCTGGACTGGATATTATATGTCACAGGGTGGAAAACATTCAATGTTTCAGTGAAGTTCTGCTTTCCTCTGCCCTTCAAGTGAAGAATCTTCCTGACTTCAGCCATGTCTGTCCTGGTTCCAATGGGAGGCCTGGTCTCCCTCATTCTGGACACAGACCACAAGTTGCATTCTTTTTATCGAAATAAACTTCATTCACAATTTAAAAATATTATCAAGAATAATCCGTGCAATGCCTTTACCCAATGAATTTACATTCACAGTAAATCCAATACTTAGAGTTCTTTTACATTCATTAAAACTGATCAGACTGTTGTCGCTCATGTGGCCCCTGGGGTGGTTCAGTACTACAATAATAGAGAGACTTCCTCACCCAACCCGGCCTCTCCCTGTCGAGTAGCAGAGGAACCCTATCCCTTCAATGTGTCCCTCAGCATGTACACCTGCAGCCTGGAACGTGCCAGTCAGCTACACTCCTCCACAGCAGGGGTTCCCATCCCTTTTTATACCATGGACCAATACCATTAATGCGGGGTCAGTGGACCCCAGGTTAGGAACCCCTGTCTGTGGACACTCCGTTTTCCTGTGTGTCCTGGGAACAACCTGAAGATCAGTGTCACTCAGCTGCCGTGGTATGGTCTCTTGCATCATTCTCCACATCTTCTTCACAGGCCCACAGTCCGCAGAGAGCTGAGAGACCATCTCATCTCTGCTGCATCAACCCCGGGGCAGCGCGCTGAGGGAGTGATGCTCCGGGTGTGCAGCAAGGATCAGACTGGCAGGGCTCCTCTCCCTGCCAGCCAGGCCAGGTCTTGGTGACTGATGGTGAGATCTGCTGATGGTTTGGACTGTCTGCTCAGGGAACCACCACACTAGGTACATCCAATCGTTGTCCTGCAGTAACTGCAGGACATTTCACGCAGACCACTGCCTGACAGACCCGTGGTCAAAGGTGCTGGTCTGAATGAATTTGACCCATTTCATTAACACAAGGTTCACATCGAGAGTGTGATGAACCTACAAAAGGAAGTGGAATCGGCCCAGTACATCACAGGGAGAGCCCTCTCAACCACTGAGCATGTCCACATGAAACGCTGTCAGAGGAAAGCAGCATCGAGCATCAGAGATCCTCACCACCCAGGCCATGCTCTCTTCTTGCTGCTGCGATCAGGCAGAAGGTACAAGAGCCTCAGGACTCACAGCATCAGGTTCAAGAACAGTTACTGGCCCTCAAAGATCAGGATCTTCAACAATAGGGGATAACTACACACACTTGCCCATCCATTGAGATGGTCCCCCAACCAGTGTCACGCACTTTAAAGACACTTTACCTTGTCATTTCACCTTCTCTGTCTTTATTTATTTATTTGTATTTACATTTGTACAGTTTGTTGTTTTCTGCACACTGGTTGATCTTTCATTGATCCTGTTACAGTTACTATTGTATTGATTTTCTCGGTATGGCCGCAGGAAAATAAATCCCAGGATTGTATCTGGTGACATTTTGGTTATAGTCTCATGCGACCATGGATTTGCGCATTGAAAGGTTTCCAGGGCGCAGGCCGAGGGAAGGTTGTGTGGATGACCGGCAGTTGCCCATGCTGCAAGTCTCCATGAGACCGATGTTGTCCAAGGGAAAGGCATTAGGACCCATACAGCTTGGCACCAGTCGTTTCGCAGAGCAATGTGTGGATTAGTGCCTTGCTCAAGGACACAACACGCTGCCTCAGCCAAGGCTTGAACTGGCGACCTTCAGATCGCTAGGCAAACGCCTTAACCACTTGGCCACGTGCCAACACTTGGCATGAAATGGCGTTTAAGGTGAAAGGATAATGTAAGGGGTAAGTTTTTGTTTACACAGAGAGTGGTGGGCTCCTGGGGCAGTGGTAGAGGCAGACACATTAGAGACTTTTCAGAGTTTAGATAAGCACTTGAATGTGAGGAGAATGGAAGGATATGGACATTGTGTAGGCAGAAGGGATTAGTTTAGTTGGTCATTTGATGACTAATTTAATTGGTTTGGCACAGATTTGTGGTCCGAAGGGGCTGTTCCTGTGCTGTTCCACGCTGACGAAGGGACGGATGTAGGTTTGCTATTGCTTCTTGGACCGAGTTACAGAGAGCGACACTCAGCAAGTCAGGTAGCATCCGCAGAGAGGAATAAACAGTCGACGTTTCGGGCCAGAACTGGGAAGGAAGCGGGCAGAAGGCCAGAATCAGAGGGTGGGTGAGGGGGAGAGAAGTACCAGCTGGCAGGTAACAGGTGAGGCCAGGTGACAGGTGAGACCAGGTGAGGGGGAGTGTGAGTAGGAAGGGGAGGGGTGGAATGAAGAAAGATGATTGATGGAAGAGGTAGAGGGCTGGAGAAGATAGGAAAGAGTGGACTAGAGGAGAAAGGGAAGGAGGCAAGGAACCAGAGGGAGGGGATGAGAAGGGGTGCGAGGGAAACTAGAAGGGAGAATGGCAAGAAGGAGAGGAGGGATAAATTACTGGACGTAGGAGAAAGCAGTGTTCACGTTATCGGTTTGGAGGCCACCCAGATGTCGGTATGTTAGCCACCAGAGGTGTTTCTCCTCCCACTGGAGCCTGGCTTCGTTGCCGTAGCAGAGTAGGCCGTGCACCAGCAGGTCGGAATGAGGGAAGTCTGATTGAAATGGGTTAAGCTTCGAGGTCACAGAATGACAGAGAAAACAGAGTGTGGTGTTACGGCCACAGGGCAGTCAAAGTGCAAAGGTCACAATGAGGTAGATCACACAGAGGCAGCACAACCCGCGGCGTTTGGGGGCTGTTGAGGGCCATCACTGGGTCAGAGAGTCCTACACCACAGAAATAGGCCTTTTGGTCTGTAGTGAACTGTCAGTCCGCCTCGTCCCACCGACCAGCACCTGGACCATCGCCCTCCATACCCCGACCATCCATGTGCTCATCCAGACTTTCCTAAAATGTCCAAACCAAACCTGCATCCACTGGCAGCTCGTTCCACACTCTCACCACCCTCTGTCCCCTCCGCTTCACCTTTCGCCCTTTAACCCATGACCTCCAGTTCGAGTCTCACCCAACCTCAGTGGAAAAAGCTTGCTTGTACTTACCCCATCAAGAACCCTCGTGATTTTCTATACCACTATCAATTTCCTACGCTCAAAGGAATAAATTCCGAGTCTATTTACCTCCCACTATAACTCAGGTCCTCAAGTCCCAGCAACATCCCTGCAAGTTTCCCTGTACTCTTTCAATCTTACTGAAAATTTTCTGTCGGTTCACCTTCTCCTGAAGGGCCTTGGTACAGTCCCCCAGTGTGTGAAGGGCTGAATGGTGTTGTCAGTGCTGATGGAGTTGGTTGGTCACTGATAATTGAAGTCACCACCACACCCCCCAATCTACCAGCACCAGCAGAACCTCTGTGAAGCCAGGTAGAGCAAGATCACAAATTGATAGAAACATAGAAAACCTACAGCACAATACAGGCACACAAAGTTGTGCCGAACATGTCCCTGCCTTAGAAATTACTCGGCTTACCCATAGCCCTCTATTTTTCGAAGCTCCATGTACCTATCCAAAAGTCTTTTAAAAGACCCTACTGTATCCGCCTCCACCACCATTGCCGGCAGCCCATTCCACGTACTCAGCACTCTCTGAGTAAAAAACTTACCCCTGACATCTCCGCTGTACCTTCTTCCAAGCACCTTAAAACTATGCCCTCTCGTGTTAGCCATTTCAGCCCTGGGAAAAAGCCTCTGACTATCCACACAATCAATGCTTCTCATCATCTTATACACCTCTACAAGGTCACCTCTCATCCTCCGTCGCTCCAAGGGGAAAAGGCCGAGTTTACTCAATCAATTCTCATAAGGCATGCTCCCCAATCCTGGCAACATCCTTGTAAATCTCCTCTGCACCCTTTCTATGGTTTCCACATCCTTCCTGTAGTGAGGCGACCAGAACTGAGCACAGTACTCCAACACACGTCAAAGTTGCTGGTGAACGCAGCAGGCCAGGCAGCATCTCTGGGAAGAGGTCTGTGCAATCAAGTCAATCAAGATTTGAATAGATCAGCAGAAAGCCGTTAATTAGACAATCAAGATTTGAATAGCTCAGACTCAACAGAAAGCAGCTGATTGGGCAATCGAGGTCAGGTGACCAAACATTTTGAAAAGCTCAAACAGATAAATAGAGGGGTAGCTCAAGCGAAGCGGCCAGTGCGTGAGTGGGCCAGTGAAGGAGTGGAGTGTTGAGACTTTGAGTCGAGAGGCTTTGACGAGAAGAGGCGGAGGACAAGCTAGCTCGCAGTTAGCTTTTACAATGTCCCCTGAGACGGTGATGCGCCTCTCATGTGAGATGTGGCAGTCTTGGGGGAACGCCCCTCCCCAGCAGAGTCACATCTGCCAGAAGTGCATACGGCTGGGCGATCTGGAAAACCGTGTAAGGAATCTGGAGCAGCAGCTGGATGACCTTCGGCTCATAAGGGAGAATGAGGCAGTTATGGATGAGAGCTACAAGGAGGTAGTCACATCTAGGCTGTCGGAAGCAGGTCGTTGGGTGACAGTCAGAGGGGGGAGAGCAAAGGTGAGCAGACAGGTAGTGCAGAGCACCCCTGTAGCCATTCCCCTGAATAATAAGTTTACCGTTCTGGATACTGTTGTCGGGGACGACCGACCAGGTGTGAGCCACGGTGGCAGGGCCTCAGGCACTGAGTCTGACCCTGTGGTGCAGAGGGGTGAGACGGAGAAGAGGAGAGCTATCGTCATTGGAGACTCTATAGTCAAGGGAGCAGACAGGAGATTTTGTGGACGTCAAAAGGACACCCGCATGGTTTGTTGCCTCCCGGGTGCCAGGGTCCGGGATGTCTCTGACCGGGTGCACGACATCCTGGTACGAGAGGAAAAGCAACCGGAAGTCGTGATACATGTTGGTACCAACGACATAGGCAGGAAGAGGGATGTGGTCCTGAAGTGTGAGTTTCGGGAACTGGGCAGAAGGCTGAAGAACAGGACCTCAAGGGTGGCGTTCTCAGGATTGCTGCCAGTGCTACGTGACAGTGATGGTAAGAATTGGAGGAGATGGCAGTTGAATGCGTGGCTGAGGAGTTGGTGCAGGGAGCAGGGTTTTAGATTTTTAGATCATTGGGTTCTCTTCTGGGGAAGGTGGGACCTGTACAGATTGGATGGGTTGCACCTGAACTTGAGGGGGAGCAATATCCTTGCAGGTAGGTTTGCTAGCATGGTTCGGGAGGTTTTAAACTAATTTGCGAGGGGGATGGGACCCAGAGCGATAGAGCAGTGAAAGAAGTGCATGGAGTAAAGTCAGATCTAACATTCAGAGAGGCTTTGAGGAAAGAGAAGCAGAATAAACGGTGTAAAGACAGTAAGGTAGAAGGGCTGAAATGTGTGTACCTCAATGCAAGAAGCATCAGGAAGGTGATGAACTGAGAGCTTGGATACATACATGGAATTATGATGTAGTGGCCATTACAGAGACTTGGCTGGCACCAGGACAGGAATGGATTCTCAATATTCCTGGATTTCAGTGCTTTAAAAGGGATAGAGAGGGCGGAAAAAGGGGAGGAGAGTTGGCATTACTGGTCAGGGATACTATTACAGCTACAGAAAGGGTGGGTAATATAGCAGGATCCTCTTTTGAGTCAATATGGGTGGAAGTCAGGAACAGGAAGGGAACAGTTACTCTACTGGGGGTATTCTATAGGCCCCCTGGTAGCAGCAGAGATACAGAGGAGCAGATTGGGAGGCAGATTTTGGAAAGGTGCAAAAATAACAGGGTTGTTATCATGGGTGACTTTAACTTCCCTAATATTGATTGGCACCTGATTAATTCCAAGGGTTTAGATGGGGCAGAATTTGTTAAGTGTGTCCAGGATGCATTCCTGTCACAGTATGTAGACAGGCCGACCGGGGGAATGCCACACTAGATCTAGTATTACGTAATGAACCGGGTTAGGTCACAGACCTCTCAGTGGGTGAGCATCTGGGGGACAGTGACCACCGCTCCCTGGCCTTTATAATTATCATGGAAAAGGATAGAATCAAAGAGGACAGGAAAATTTTTGATTGGGGAAAGGCGAATTATGAGGCTATAAGGCTAGAACTTGCGGGTGTGAATTGGGATGATGTTTTTGCAGGGAAATGTACTATGGACATGTGGTCGATGTTTTGAGATCTCTTGCCGGATGTTAGGGATAAATTTGTCCCGGTGAGGAAGATAAAGAATGGTAGGGTGAAGGAACCATGGGTGACAAGTGAGGTGGAAAATCTGGTCAGCAGAAAGAAGGCAGCATACATGAGGTTTAGGAAGCAAGAATCAGCTGGGTCTATTGAGGAATATAGGGAAGCAAGAAAGGAGCTTAAGAAGGGGCTGAGAAGAGCAAGAAGGGGACATGAGAAGGCCTTGGCGAGTAGGGTAAAGGAAAACCCCAAGACATTCTTCAATTATGTGAAGAAAAAAAGGATCACAGGAGTGAAGGTAGGACTGATTAGAGATAAAGGTGGGAAGATGTGCCTGGAGGTTGTGGAAGTGAGCGAGGTCCTCAATGAATACTTCTCTTCAGTATTCACCAATGAGAGGGAACTTGATGATGGTGAGGACAATATGAGTGAGGTTGATGTTCTGGAGCATGCTGATAATAAGGGAGAGGAGGTGTTGGAGTTGTTAAAATACATTAGGACAGATAAGTCCCCGGGCCCTGACAGAATATTCCCCAGGCTGCTCCACGAGGCGAGAGAAGAGATTGCTGAGCCTCTGGCTAGGATCTTTATGTCCTCGTTGTCCACGGGAATGGTACCGGAGGATTGGAGGGAGGCGAATGTTGTTCCACTGTTCAAAAAAGGAAGTAGGGATAGTCCAGGTAATTATAGACCAGTGAGCCTTACGTCTGTGGTGGGAAAGCTGTTGGAAAAGATTCTTAGAGATAGGATCTATAGGCATTTAGAGAATCATAGTCTGATCAGGGACAGTCAGCATGGCTTTGTGAAGGGCAGAGGATTGGAGGATTGTGACTGGTGGTGTCCCACAAGGATCTGTTCTGGGACCTCTACTTTTTGTGATTTTTATTAACGACCTGGATGTTGGGGTAGAAGGGTGGGTTGGCAAGTTTGCAGACGACACAAAGATTGGGGTGTTGTATATAGTGTGGAGGATTTTCAAAGATTGCAGAGAGACATTGATAGGATGCAGAAGTGGGCTGAGAAGTGGCAGATGGAGTTCAACCCGGAGAAGTGTGAGGTGGTACACTTTGGAAGGACAAACTCCAAGGCAGAGTACAAAATAAATGGCAGGATACTTGGTAGTGTGGAGGAGCAGAGGGATCTCGGGGTACATGTCCACAGATCCCTGAAAGTTGGCTCACAGGTGGATAGGGTAGTTAAGAAAGCTTATGGGGTGTTAGCTTTCACAAGTCGAGGGATAGAGTTTAAGAGTCGCGATGTAATGATGCAGCTCTATAAAACTCTGGTTAGGCCACACTTGGAGTATTGTGTCCAGTTCTGGTCAGCTCACTATAGGAAGGATGTGGAAGCATTGGAGAGGGTACAGAGGAGATTTACCAGGATGCTGCCTGGTTTAGAAAGTATGCATTATGATCGGAGATGAAGGGAGCTAGGGCTTTACTCTTTGGAGAGAAGGGGGATGAGAGGAGACATGATGGAGGTGTACAAGATAATAAGAGGAATAGATAGGGTGGATAGCCAGCACCTCTTCCCCAGGGCACCACTGCTCAATGCAAGAGGACATGGCTTTAAGGTAAGGGGTGGGAAGTTCAAGGGAGATATTAGAGGAAGGTTTTTTACTCAGAGAGTGGTTGGTGCGTGGAATGCACTGCCTGAGTCAGTGGTGGAGGCAGATACACTAGTGAAGTTTAAGAGACTACTAGACAGGTATATGGAGGAATCTAAGGTGGGGGCGTATATGGGAGGCAGGGTTTGAGGGTCGGCACAACATTGTGGGCCGAAGGGCCTGTACTGTGCTGTACTATTCTATGTTAGATGTTCTATGTTCTATGTACAGTCGACGTTTCAGGCCGAGACCCTTCGTCAGGACTAACTCAAGGAAGAGCTAGTAAGAGATTTGAAAGTGGGATGGGGAGGGGGAGATCCAAAATGATGGGAGAAGGTAGGAGGGGGAGGGAATGGAGCCGAGAGCTGGACAGGTGATTGGCAAGAGGGATACGAGAGGAACATGGGACAGGAGGCCCGGGGAGAAGGAAGAGGGAAATGTCACTGTAGTTGAGGCTCGAACTAGCGACCATTCAGATCACTGGACCCGACGCCTTAACACTTGGCCGTGCGCAACACTCTGAAGATAAAATGTACTTTGAGCTTCTGAGTTTCGGAGAACATCGTTCTCAGCCACACTCACAGCCAATCAGCGAGCACTGCTGGGAGAAGCCGGCTCTCATTGGCTGCGGTCAGCCCTGCCGAGTGTCAGTGGGCGGGGCGCAGAACGCTCGGGCCGGAAGGCGGTCCGGTGTTTGGAACCGGGAGCGACTGGACCGGTGGCGAGGCCGGAGATCGGGAGTCGCTCCTCGGGCAAAGGTGCGACACCGGCCGGGGTTTTCAATCCTACCGACTGCGGAGATGAAGAAACTGCGGGGATTGCATGAGATGGTTCAGCTACACGGAGGGTGCCCGGCCTTTCTCCCCGGGGGATCGGGGACTGTTGTCTGCAGCTGCCCCCGAAACCCGCTTCCTGCTGCTGGGAGACCGGAGCTGCGCCGCAGCGGCTACTGATGGGTCTCCGGTGCTCTGGCCTCTCTCCTGTGCAATCCGACAGACTGAGGGCAAGGGTGAACGAGACACAAAGCTAAATTCGTGTTTTAGAAAATAAAAAATAGGAGCAGGCATGGCCATTCGGCCCCTTGCGATAGCTCAGCCCTTCACTCGGAGCATGGCTGATCTTTGACCTCAGTGCCTCTTTTCTCCAAACTTCCCATCCTCGCTGAGCCCCTGAATTTACCTTTTGAATTTAGAAACCTCGTGGAAAAACTTCTAAGGATTCACCGCACTCAAGGTGAGAAAATTTCTCTTCATCTCAGTCCTGCTGAGGTGATCTCTTGTTTTGAGTCTCTGACCCCTAGTTCCACACCCACAGGGGGAACATCACTCCTGCCTCTAACCTGTCAATATTCTGTGAGACTGTGTCTGTGCCAGTGAGACCACTTCTTATTTCTCTAATTCTGAGACAGTCTCAGTCAGTATAATCTCTTTGAGGACACGAACTCACCCCCAAATCAATCTGGGAAACTTTTTCATTCCCTTCATCCTACAGGCTGACTCTGGGAGGGAGACCAGACCTGTGCACAGTGTTCCATGTCCGGTCTCACCTGGACCCCAAATAACTTCAGAGGAGAACTGTATTCTTGTATTCAAACTTTCCTTCCCAGTTAATGCTGTCTGTTTAATGTAGAACTCAAACAGTGAACAGATACAACCCCCTCAGACATGAATTGGAAGGGCAGGTGTTGCAACAGTGAGAGCTTCAGGCCGACAGCCACAGAGTACGCAGAGAGACACAAAGCGGGGTATGTGGGAGCCTGAGCCCAGCTGTGTGGTTTGTGTATCAGAATCAGGATTAATATTTCCAGCATATGTGGTGAAATTTGTTGTTTGGTGGCAGCAGTACATTGCAATACATAGTAATAAAAATATAAATTACAATAGCATTAAAATAAATTTTAAAGGTCGTGCAGAAAGTGAGGGAAAATACTGAGGAAGTGTTCATGGGTTCATTCTCCATTCAGAAATCTGATGGCGGAGTGGACGAAGCTGTTTCTGAAATGCTGAGTGTGTCTCAAAACCATAAGACAGAGGAGCAGTCGGCCATTCGGCCCATCGAGTCTGCTCCACCCTCAATTATAGGCTGATCCAATTCTTCCTGTCGTCCCCACTCCCCTGCCTTCTCCCCATACCCTTTGATGTCCTGGCTAATCAAGAACCTATCTATCTCTGCCTTAAATACACCCAATGACTTGGCCTCCACAGCCACTCATGGCAACAAACTCCACAGATTTACCACCCTCTGACTAAAGTAATTTCTCCGCATCTCTGTTCAAAATTGACGTCCTTCAATCCTGAAGTCGTGTCCTCTTGTCCGAGACGCCCCTATCACGGGAAGTAACTTTGTTATATCTAATCTGTTCGGGTCTTTTAAAATTTGGAATGGATCTATGAGATACCCCCGCCCCCCCCCCCCGCCCCCATTCTCCTGAACGACAGAGAACACCGGCCAGGAGCTGCCAGATGTTCCTCATACGATAACCCTTTCATTCCTACAAACATTCTCATGAATCTTCTCTGAACCCTCTCCGATGTTAGTAATACACACAAAATGCTGGTGGAACGGAGCAGGCCAGACAGCATCCATAGGAAGAGGTACAGGCGACGTTACAGGCCGAGACCCTTCGTCAGCACGTACTGAAAGAAGAGATAGTGAGAGATTTGAAAGGGGGAAGGGGAGATCCAAAATGATAGGAGAAGACAGGAGGGAGAGGAATAGAGCTAAGAGCTGGAAGGTTGATTGGCAAAAGGGATAGAAGGCTGGAGAAGGGTGTGGATCATGGGACGGGAGGCCAAGGGAGAAAGAAAGGGGGAGGGGAGTGCCAGAGGAAGATGGAGAGCAGGCAAGGAGTAATTGTAAGGTTGTCAGAGGGAGAAAAGGGAGAAAGAAAGGGGAAAAAATAAATAATAAATAAATTAATGAGGAATGGGGGTAAGAACGGGAGGAGGGGCATTAACAGAAGTTAGAGAAGTCAATGTTCATGCCATGAGGTTGGAAGCTATCCAGACGGAATATAAGGTGTTGTTCCTCCAGCCTGAGTGTAGTTTCATCTTGACAGTAGAGGAGGCCATGGACAGACATATCAGAATGGGAATGGGACGTGGAATTAAACTGTGTGGCCAACGCTCTGTCCGCCGGAGAAAGCAGGATCTCCCAGTGGCCACACATTTTAATTCCATGTCCCATTCCCATTCTGATATGTCTATCCACGGCCTCCTCTACTGTCAAGATGAAACTACACTCAGGCTGGAGGAACAACATCTTATATTCCGTCTGGGTAGCCTCCAACCTGATGGAATGAACACTGATGTCTCTAACTTACGTTAATGCACCTCCTCACGTTCTTACCCCGACAGTTATTTGTTTATTTTTTATTTATTTCTATTTATATTATTTTCCTTTTTTTCTCTGTCTGCCCCTCTCACAATCACTCCTTTACTGCTCTTCATCTTCCTCTGGCGCTCCCGTCCCCCTTTCTTTCTCCCTGGGCCTCCCGTCCCATGATCCTCTCTTTTCTCCAGCCTGGTATCCCTTTTGCCAATGAACTTTCCAGCTCTTAGCTCCATCCCTCCCCTTCCTGTCTTCTCCTATCATTTCGGATTTCATCCCCCCCTGCCACTTTCAAATCTCTTACTAGCTCTTCTTTCAGTTAGTCCTGGCGAAGGGTCTCGGCCCGAAACGTCGACTGTACCTCTTCCGAGAGATGCTACCTGGCCTGCTGCGTTCACCAGCAACTTTGACGTGTGTTGCTTGAATTTCCAGCATCTGTGATTTCCTTGTGCCAATGTTATTGTATCCTTTCTAAATTAAGGAGCTCAAAACTGCACACATAATCTAAATGTAGTCTCACGAGTGTCTTAGAAACACTGTAACATAGAAAACCTACAACGTAATACAGACCCTTCGGCTCACAAAGCTGTGCCGAACATGTCCTTACCTTAGAACTTCCGAGGCTTACCCACAGCTCTCTATTTTCTGAAGATCCATATACCCAACCAGGAGTCTCTTAAAGGACCCGATCGTTTTCGCCTCTACCACCGCCGCCGGCAGCCATTCCACTCACTCACCACTCTCTGCGTGACATCTCCTCTGTACCTATTTCCAAGCACCTTAAAAGTATGCCCTATCGTGCTAGCCATTTCAACCCTGGGAAAAAGTCTCTGACTATCCACATGATCAATGCCTCTCCTTATCTTGTACTCCTCTATCAGGTCACGTCTCATCCTCCGTCGCTCCGAGTTCACTCAACCTATTGTGATAAAGCATGCTCCCCAATCCGGGAAACATCCTTGTAAATCTCCTCTGCATCCTTTCTACAGTTTCCACATCCTTCCTGCAGCGAGGCGACCAAAATTATGGACAGTACACCAAGTGGGGTCTGACCAGGGTCCTATATAGCTGCAACAATGCACCGTATGCCTTCTTAACCACAGAGTCAACCTGCGTAGCAGCCTTGAGTGTCCTATGGACTCGGACCCCAAGATCCCTCTGATTCTCCACACTGCCAAGAGTCTTACTATTATGCCTATATTCTGCCATCATATTTGACCTACCAAAATGAACCGCCTCATACTTACCTGGGTTGAACTCCATCTGCCACTTCTCAACCCAGTTTTGCATCCTATCGATCTCCCGATGTAAACTCTGATAGCTGTCCTCACTATCCACTACACCTCAAATCTTTGCGTCATCAGCAAATTTACGAACCGATCCCTCCACTTCTTCATCCAGGTCATTTAAGGCTGGAATGATATTTTGTAATTTTCCGGTCCTCAGGAACCATTCCAGAATATAGTGAATTCTGAATCATCATTACTAATGCCTCCACATTCTCTTCAGCTATCTCTATCAGAATCCTGGGATTTAGTCCATCTGGTGCAGGTGACTTATCCACCTTCAGACCTTTCAGTTTCACCCTCCTTCTCCTTAGAAATAGCAATGATACTTATTTCTGCCCCCTGATATCCTTAAGCTTCCAGTATACCACAGGGTCTTCCACAGTGAAGAGAAATGAAAAATACAGATTCAGTTCATCCACTATTTCCGTGTCTCCCATTACCACCTCTCCAGTGTCATTTTCCAATGATGCAAATGTACTCTTGCCTCTTTTTACTCCTGATATTTCCAAAAAAATTTTAGTATCCACTTTCATATTGTTGGCTAGCATACCTTCATATTTCATCTTTTCGCTCCTTATTGCTTTACAGTTGCTTTTTCAGTTGTTTTAAAATTTTCCCAATTCTCTAACTTACCACCAATGTTCGCTCTGTTTTACACTCTCTCTTTTACTTTTAGTTGGCTTTAACTTCCCTTGTCAGCCATGGTTGAGTCATCCTGCCTTTAGAATAGTTCTTTTCTTTGGAATGTATCTATCCTGTGCCTTCCAAATTGCTCCCAGAAACTCCATCTGCTGTTATCCCTGCTCGTGTACCTTTCCAATCAAATTTGGCCAGCTCCTCTCTCAGGCCTCTGTAATTGTCTTTACACCACTGTAATACTGATATATCAGACTTTCACCTCTCCCCGTTAAATTGCAGGGTGAATTATATCAGATTATGATCACAGTCTCCAAAGAATTCCTTTACCTCAAGCTCCCGAATCAAATCAAGCTCATTATAGAACACCCAATCTAAGAATAGCAGATTCCCCGGTGGTCTCAACCACAAGCTGTTCTTCAAAAAATATATCTGGTGTCATTCTACAAATACTCTCAGAATTCCGAAACCATTCCTCTGACATCTTCCCTGAACTTTCCTTCAGTCACCTTAAATGGATGTCCACTGGTATTGGCCACTTTTACCCTGGGAAAAATAAAATCATCGAAAACCTACGAGGGGTGATTGATATGGCCTAAGGTAGAAGGAGCCAATTTTAGAAAACCTAGCACATTTATTTTTCAACATAGTCCCATCCTACATTTACACACTTAGTCCAGCGGTCGTGGAGCACACGAATCCCTTCTTTGTTGAAGTCGGCATCTTGGACCTCCAGTAGTGGTCCACAGCAGGGGTGATTGATACGTTCGTGGTGAAAGGTGGAAGGAGATGAGTTATACAGCTCTCGTTACATGCACGTGCAGTTCAACTCTTCTGATTATCCAGAAAGTTTGAAGTTTTTTAAAATTGACTGCTTCTACCTTAGGCCACGAACATATCAATCACCCCTCGTAGGTTTTCTATGTTTTTATTTTTCCCAGGGCAAAAGTGGCCGTACATAAGGTGACTCTGACAGGAAATGATAAAGTAGTGCTGGTGGTAGATTGCAGGGGAGGGTTAGTGAGTGGAGGTGTTGTTCGGTCTTTCTGCTTGGGGAAAGTCACTGTTTCTGAGTCTGGTTGTCCTGACGTGGATGCTACATAGCCTCCTCCCTGAGGGGAGTGGGACAAACAGTTCGTGAGCAAGGTGTGTGTGTTCCTTCATGATGTTCCTGGCCCTTTTCCAGCACCTTTCTGAATATACGTCGTTGATGGCCGTTACGCATTGGGAAGTTTTAACTGTTGTGAAATCTATCTCGCTCAACCTTTCCTCATTAAACATGCTCCCCAATCGAGGCAGCGTCCTGTAAATCTCTGCACCCTCTGCACGTCTTCAGCTGTACAGTGCAATACATAATAATGATAATAAACTATTAAGTTACAAGAAGAAATGTATATAAAATAAAAATTAGTACCTAGTGCCAAAGGAGAAAAGAGCTGAGGAAGTGTTCTGGGGTTCACTGTCCGTACAGAAATCTGATGGTGGAAGGGGAGATATTATTCCAAAACCACTGAGTGTGTGTCTTTAGGCTGCAGTACCTCCCCCGTGATGACTGCAATCAGAAGGGGTCTGTCCTGGGTGACTGGGGGTCCTGAATGATGGGTGCCACCTTTCTGATGCATCACCTGCTGAAGATATACTCGATGCTGGGGACACCAATGTCCATGATGGAGCTTGGTGAGTTTCCAACTTTCTGCAGCTTTTCCCAGTCCTGCGCAGTGACCCCTCCGTACTAGATGGTGAGGCAACCCATTAAAATGTTTCCATTTGTGATAGTCTTTGGCATCTGTGTCACTCACAATTTTATACACCTCTGTAAGGTCACCCTGCAGTCTCATTGCAAACTATCGAATGGTGAAAGGCCGTTATGATAGAGTGCAAGTGCAGAGGATGTTTCCTATGGTTGGAGAGTCTAAAACCAGAAGACGCAGCCTCAGAATGTAGGGGCGTCCTTTAAGAATGGAGATGAGGAGACATTTCTGCAGCCAGAGGGTGGTGAATCTGTGGAATGTTTTTGCCACAGGCAGCTGTGGAGGTCAAGTCTTTATGTATATTTAAGACAGAGGTTGATAGATTTTTGATTGGTCTGGACATGAAGGGACACGGGGAGAAGGCAGGAGATTGGGGCAAAGAGGAAAATTGGATCAGCCAGGTTGAAATAGCAGAGCAGACTCAGTGGGCCATTGAGTTTCTATATGTTATGGTCATATGGTATGTTCAATTGATAATTAAACACCTTCACTGTCCACCATCTGCAAGTTTACTGATCAGCTCACCCACATTCTCATTCAAATCATTAATGTATTAATCTATATATCAGAACATAAAAGAAATGTGATTGATTGTTTGATAATGAGGTGAATATGATTTCAGCAAGATTTCTGTTCAAATTCACATCCACTTGCAGCTTTTTCCATCTTCCCTGTGGAAAACGTTTCTCTTCAGATCTTCTTAACTGTTTTCCACTCTCACCTCACATCCATAAAAATTACCGACCATGGCACCACCCTCTGCCTCCTATCACAAACAAATGTTTCATCCCCACAAGGATCTCTCTAAGTGCTGTGATGATGTTCTCCCTCATCAACATCACAACTCCCCTCCTCTCTCACCTCCACTTCTGTCACGTCCTTTGCATCTGTAGCTCAGTGAGGTGGTTTCTATCTTATTCAATGGGATAGCAGGTGTGAGGGGCTGAACAGCCTCCTCTTGCTGCTATTTCTGATGTTCAGAGCAGTGAACAGACTGAACTGAGGGAGGATAGAAGGGGTCGGGGAATGAATAGAGGTGTACAACAGGAGGGTGGTCACAAGTAAACAGACATCTGGCAAGTGAGCGGTTTTAAAACTGAGTTTGGAAGGATTCCGGATCAGCCTGTCCTTGTTAGAGTGAATGGTGAGACTGGAGGGATGAGGGAACCCTTTCTGACGAGGGTCATTGAGGCTCTGGTCAGGATAGAGTCGTGTGTCAGGGGAACGAGGCCGGGGTCCTCAAGGAGGAGAAGGGGTGTAGTAGAACACTAAAAGGGGAAAATCAGATGGTCATAAAGGGGAAACAACAGGAATTCTGCAGATGCTGGAAATTCAAGCAACACACATCAAAGTTGCTGGTGAACGCAGCAGGCCAAGCAGCATCTATAGGAAGAGGTACAGTCGACGTTTCAGGCCGAGACCCTTCGTCAGGACTAACTGAAGGAAGAGTGAGTAAGGGATTTGAAAGTTGGTGGGGGAGGGGGAGATCCAAAATGATAGGAGAAGACAGGCGGGGGAGGGATAGAGCCGAGAGCTGGACAGGTGATAGGCAAAAGGGGATACGAGAGGATCATGGGACAGGAGGTCCGGGAAAAAAGACAAGGGGGGCGGGGTTCACCCAGAGGATGGGCAAGAGGTATATTCAGAGGGACAGAGGGAGAAAAAGGAGAGTGAGAGAAAGAATGTGTGCATAAAAATGAGTAACAGATGGGGTACGAGGGGCAGGTGGGGCCTTAGCGGAAGTTAGAGAAGTCGATGTTCATGCCATCAGGTTGGAGGCTACCCAGACGGAATATAAGGTGTTGTTCCTCCAACCTGAGTGTGGCTTCATCTCCACAGTAGAGGAGGCCGTGGACAGACATGTCAGAATGGGAATGGGATGTGGAATTAAAAGGTGTGGCCACTAGGAGATCCTGCTTTCTCTGGCGGACAGAGCGTAGATGTTCAGCAAAGCGGTCTCCCAGTCTGCGTCGGGTCTCGCCAATATATAGAAGGCCGCATCAGGAGCACCGGACACAGTATATCACCCCAGCAACATGTACGCTCTGTCCGCCAGAGAAAACAGGATCTCCCAGTGGCAACACATTTTAATTCCACATCCCATTCCCATTCTGACATGTCTGTCCACGGCCTCCTCTACTGTGGAGATGAAGCCACATTCAGGTTGGAGGAACAACACCTTATATTCCGTCTGGGTAGCCTCCAACCTGATGGCATGAACATCGACTTCTCTAACTTCCGCTAGGTCCCCACCTCCCTCTCGTACCCCATCTGTTACTCATTTTTATGCACACATTCTTTCTTTCACTCTCCTTTTTCTCCCTCTGTCCCTCTGAATATACTTCTTGCCCATCCTCTGGGTCAACCCCCCCCCCCGTGTCTTTCTTCCCGGACCTCCTGTCCCATGATCCTCTCGTATCCCCTTTTGCCTATCACCTGTCCAGTTCTTGGCTCTATCCCTCCCCCTCCTGTCTTCTCCTATCATTTTGGCTCTCCCCCTCCCCCTCCAACTTTCAAATCCCTTACTCACTCTTCCTTCAGTTAGTCCTGACGAAGGGTCTCGGCCTGAAACGTCGACTGCACCTCTTCCTATAGATGCTGCATGGCCTGCTGTGTTCACCAGCAACTTTGATGTATGTTGCTTGTCATAAAGGGGACACCTGATAGCTTTAGCAGGTCAGATAAAGGTAATTCCAAAAATATTCTTTGAGTCTGTGGAAAACAAAAGGGTAACTGGTGATGGAATATGTCCCTTGAAGGATCAGTGTGGTCATCTATGTGTGGAGACACAGCAGATGGGTGAGGTCTGAAACAAATACTTCTCATCTGTATTTACTATGGAGAAGGTGATGGAAGCTGGGGAATTCAGGGAGGAGAATACGAATGTCCTGAAACATAACAACACTACACAGGAGGCTGGCCAGCTTAAACACACAAAGCTGGATAAATCCCAGGGTCTGACCCAGTGTATCCACTGTCATGGTGGGAATCCAGGGACGAAATTGCTGACTCCCTGGCTGTGATATTTCAAACACTGAACACAGAGCAGTACAGCACAGGAACATGCCATTCTGCCCACGCTGTCTATGCTGACCATGATGTCAGCATGTTTGCCAGCAAATGATCCATATCCTCCATTCCCTGTCTGTTCAATTCCCTGTTTAAATGTCTGTTAAACATCACGATCGTATCTGATTCCACCACTCCCCATCCCGGCCGCACATTCCAGGAAGATATCACTCATTGTGTCGAAACACATGCCTTGAACATCCTGGTTCAACTTTGACCCTCTTACTTTAAAGCTTTACCCTTCACGTCGTGTCCTCGGGGATATTACACTGACTGAGACTGTCTCATAATTAGAAGAATAAGAGGTGGTCTCACTGTCACAGACACAGTCTCACTGGGTATTGACAGGGTAGAGGCAGGAATGATGTTTCCCCTGGATGGGGTGTGGAACCAGGGGTCACAGACTCACAATAAGAGGTCGCCTCAGCAGCACAGAGATGAGGGAAAATTCCTCACCCAGTGTGCGGTGTACCTTTGGAATTCTCGACAAAAGATTTCTGGATCTAAAGGGCACAGCGATGATGGGATGGTGCAGGAAATTGGCACTGAAGTCAATGATCAGCAAAGTTCTGATTGAAGAGTAGAACAGATGAAAGGGGACGAATGGCCACTTCTTGTCCTGTTTCTTACTTTCATGAAACACAAATCGATCTTTGTGTCTATTAATTTTTAGGTCTTCTGTCTGTTGGATTACACAGGGGAGCGGTAACCCGTGCACTCTGTGTAGAGCATCCTCTGTACCCCGTGTTGACTGTATTCACTCCACTGTCCCCAATGCATGTAACAGTATGCAGAGTTTGTTGTATTCATTGTTTTTGTATCCAGTGAGAAACACGTCTGTGTAAGCGCCAGGGACACTTTACTGCATTTACACAGCGACTGTACCTAAATACCAGTTGTTGTTGTTGACTGCTGCGTCCACAACTGCTGAACATAGAACATTGAACAATAAAACACAGGAACAGGCCATTCGGCCCACAAATCTGTGCTGAACATTGTGCCAATTCAATCTCATCCCATCTGCTTGTACATGGTCCACAACCCTCCATTCCCTGTCTGTTCATGTGTCTGTCTGAATATCAGACAGTCTGTCTGTCTGTTGCATATGCTTCCACCACCTCCCCTGGCAGCACGTTCCGGGCACCGACCATTCTCTGTGTGCCTCATCAATCTCCTCTAAACCCGTCCTCTCACCTTATATTTACTCCCGGTATTGACATTCCTACACTGAGAACAAGGAGAGTAATTCTCCACAACTCCTGCTGGACAGTGGGGAGCAGCGAGTGTGTACCTGGCATCTGTTGACGCACTCCGTTCCGACAGGGTGAAGGCAGAATAACTGGAGCAATTCCCCCACCTGCTGGCCGCACAGGGAAATGCATCTTCTCCGGCAGTCTCTCAGATTTGTAAAGGTGAGTGGTGGAGGATTTTAGAATCGTATTAGGAACAGAACTATAACTCGGGATAGAAAGGTCCGCTTCAGGATCAGTGTCTGTGTGTGGAGCCAAGGGTGATTGGCGAGGTCAGATTACGTGCCTGTCCTTAAAGTGAAGATGGGTGTGGAAGGTGGGAAGTTTATTGATTTTTCCAACATCCGCTTTTTCTCCCGTCTGATGTTCTACGCTTTGTAAACCCGTGGTTCATCTTTGTGAATGTCCTGAATTCAGAACTCCCCCAATCCAGCTGCTTAATGTGAGAAAGTTCAGTTCATTGCAGTGCCGCGATCAATGTGAGGATGAGGATGATGAACATGCGGAAGATCCAGGGAGCGGGAAGCGCAGAATCAAATATCGCTATGATGATTGTACGTTCTAGTATCAATTGTTTGGCGACAAACGGGAGGTTTGTTAGTGCTATTGGGGAGGCTTTAATCTAGATTTGCAGGGGGATGGGAACCAGAGTGCCAGAGCTGACAGTGGGGCTGGGGTGTAAATAAATGATGTTAAAAGTTCAAGCAAAGCCACAAATAGAAAGGTTGTGAGTGGTGGTAAAATATTCTGAGGTGTATATATTTCAATGCTAGGAGTATTGCGGGGAAGGCGGATGAGTTCAGGACGTGGATTGACACGTGGAATTATGACGTTATAGCAATTAGTGAAACTTGGCTACAGGAGGGGCAGGACTGGCAGCTTAATATTCCGGGGTTCTGATGTTTCAGATGTGATGGAGGCAGAGGAATGAAAGCTGTTGTGGGCGGGGGGGCAGTATTGCTTGTCAGGGAAAATATTACAGCAGTGCTCAGGCAGGACAGATTAGAGGGCTTGTCTACTGAGTCCTTATGGGTGCAGCTGAGAAACAGGAAAGGTATGGCCACATTAGTGGGCTTGTATTACAGACCACCCAGTCGTCAGCGAGAATTGGAGGAGCAAATCTGCAGAGAGATAGCAGGCAACTGCAGGAAACATAAAGTTGTGGTGGTAGAGGATTTTAATTTTCCATACATTGATTGGGACTCCCATACTGTTAGGGGTCTAGATGGTTTAGAGTTTGTAAAATGTGTTCAGGAAAGTTTTCTAAATCAATATATAGAGGGACCAACTGGAGAGGATGCAATATTAGATCTCCTATTAGGAAACGAGTTAGGACAAGTGACAGAAGTCTGTGTAGGGGAGCACTTTGGTTCCAGTGATCATAACACCATTAGTTTCAACTTGATCATGGACAAGGATAGATCTGGTCCTAGGGTTGAGGTTCTAAACTGGAAGAATATTCAAATTTGAAGAAATGAGAAAGGATCGAAAAAGCGTGGATTGGGACAGGTTGTTCTCTGGCAAAGATGTGATCGGTAAGTGGGAAGCTTTCAAAGGAGAAATTTTCAGGGAGCAAAGTTTGTATGTTCCTGTCAGGATTAAAGGCGAATTGAAAAGGAATAGGAAACCTTGGTCCTCAAGGGATATTGCAACTCTGATAAAGTAGAAGAGAGAGTGGTATGACATGTATAGGAAACAGGAAGTAAATAAGGTGCTTGAGGAGTGTAAAAAGCGCAAGTAAATACTTCAGACGGAAATCATGAGCGCTTAAAGAAGACATGAGATTGCCTTGGCAGTCAAAGTGAAGGATAATCCAAAGAGCTTTTACAGGTATAAGGGATAAAATTGGTCCTCTTGAAGATCAGAGTGGTCGCCTATGTGCGGAACGAAAAGAAATGGGGGAGATCTTAAATGGTTTTTTTGCGTCTGTCTTTACTAAGGAAACTAGCATGAAGTCTATGGAATTAAGGGAAACAAGTAATGAAATCATGGAAACTGTACAGATTGAAAAGGAGGAGGTGCTTTCTGTCTTGAGGAAAATTAAAGTGGATGAATCCCCAGGAGCTGACAGGGTATTCCCTCGGACCTTGAAGGAGACTAGTGTTGAAATTGCAGGGGCCCTGGCAGATGTATTTAAAATGTCGGTGTCTACGGGTGAGGTGCCGGAGGATTGGAGAATGGCTCATGTTGTTCCGTTGTTTAAAAAAGGATCGAAAAGTAATCGGGGAAATTATAGGCCGGTAAGTTTGACGCTGGTAGTGGGTAAGTTATTGGAGGGAGTACTAAGAGACAGAATCTGCAAGTATTTGGATAGACAGGGACTTATTAGCGAGAGTCAATATGGCTTTGTGCGTGGTAGGTCATGTTGACCAATCTATTGGAGTTTTTCGAGGAGTTTACCAGGAAAGTGGATGAAGGGAAGGCAGTGGATATTGTCTACATGGACTTCAGTAAGTCCTTTGACAAGGTCCCGCATGGGAGGTTACTTAGGAAAATTCAGTCGCTGGTATACATGGAGAGGTGGTAAATTGGATTAGACATTGGCTCGATGGAAGAAGCCAGAGAGTGGTGGTAGAGAATTGCTTCTCTGAGTGGAGGCCTGTGACTAGTGGTGTGCCACAGGGATCAGTGCTGGCTCCATTGTTATTTGTCATCTATATCAATGATCTGGATGATAATGTGGTAAATTGGATCAGCGAATTTGCTAATGATACAAAGATTGGAGGTGTAGTGGACAGTGAGGAAGGTTTTCAAAGCTTGCAGAGGGATTTGGACCAGCTGGAAAAATGGGCTGAAAAATGGCAGATGGAGTTTAATACAGACAAGTGTGAGGTATTGCACTTTGGAAGGATAAACCAGGGTAAATGGTAAGGCTCTGAGGAGTGCAGTAGAACAGAGGGATCTGGGAATACAGATACAAAATTCCCTAAAAGTGGCGTCACAGGTAGATCGGGTCGTAAAGAGAGCTTTTGGTACATTGCCCTTTATTAATCAAAGTATTGAGTATAAGAGCTGGAATGTTATAGTGAGGTTACATAAGGCATTGGTGAGGCCGAATCTGGAGTATTGTGTTCAGTTTTGGTCACCAAATTACAGGAAGGATATAAAGAAGGTTGAAAGAGTGCAGAGAAGGTTTACAAGGATGTTGCCAGGACATGAGAAACTCAGTTACAGAGAAAGGTTGAATAGGTTAGGACTTTATTCCCTGGAGCGTAGAAGAATGAGGGGAGATTTGATAGAGGTATATAAACTTATGATGGGTATAGATAGAGTGAATGCAAGCAGGCTTTTTCCACTGAAAAAGGCCTGTTTCTGTGCTGTAGTTTTTCTACGGTTTCTATAATTATAAAGTATCGGTGCAGATTCACGGCGCAGGACCGCCACCTGCTGCTGTGAACCGGTACTGCAGGAACGGCAGGCTCGAAATGCCGCGACTCTGCTGGATCGAAGTCAATTTATTATCAAAGTGCGCAGACGTCACGATGTATCACCTTGAAATTCATTTCCTTGTCAGCGTTTACAGCGAAATAAGTAAATACAACAGAATTTTGGGTAATTTGTTTATTATAGATAGACAAATACAATGTGTAAAAGAACAGTTTATGTAAATAGTCATCGAATCACAGAGTACTACAGCAGAGAAACTGACCCTTCGGCCCATCTAGTCTGTGCGCGCTGTTATTCTGCCGAGTCTCACTGACCTGCACCTGGATAATAGTCCACCATACCCTTCCGTTGCATGAATTTACCCAAACCTCGATTTTGAAATCGAACCACTTCCACAGGCAGCTCGTTCCGGACTCGCACCACACTCTCAGTAAACACTCCAGCTTCCCCTGACATGTTTCACCCTTCACCCTTAACCTGTGAACTGTAGTTGTAGTCCCATCCAAACAGAGTAGAGAACTCTGCATGTATTTACCCGATATATACTGTTCCACTCATAATTGTGTAGATCTCTATCAAATCGGTCCTCGTTCACCTGAGCTCCAGGGAATTGTCCTCACCTATTCAACCTTTCCCAGTGGCTTAGGTCCTCACGTCCTGGCACATCCCTGTAAATTTTCTATGTAGTCTTTGGATCTTATTGATATGTTTCCTGCAGGTAGGTGACCAAGAGGTCAGAAAATACTCCAAATTAAGCCTCACTAACATCTTATGCAACTTCAACATAACATCCCAACTCCAGAACTCAAAGGGTACTTTGATATATAAAAGGACACTGTGCCAAACATTTCCTTTACAGCCCCTGTACCCGAGACGCCACTTTCAGGGAATTCTGCATCCGTATTCCCAGAACCCTCTGTTATACAACTCTCCTCAGTGCACTAACATTCACCCTGTAAGTACTAGTGACACACACAAAATGCTGGAGGAACTCAGCAGGCCAGGCAGCATCTATGGAAAAGAGTACAGTCGACGTGTCGGGCCTGCTGAGTTCCTGCAGCATTTTGTGTGAGGTGTCTGTGCAACACCTCACTTGTTTCCATTAAATTCCATCTGCCGTTTTCAGTCTATTTTTTCCAGCTGGACCAGATCTCGCTGTAAGCTTTGATAGTCTTCCTCGCTGTCCACTGTGCCCCGATCTGATGACTCTGGTTACCACACTATCATGCAGATCGTTGATATTGAAGACAGACAACAATGGACCCAGCACCGATCCCAGGGACACATCACTAGTCACAGGCGTCCAGTCAGAGATACAAATAATAAATAAACGCTGGAGTGTTGGAAAGCTGGTGGAATCAGTTCAGAGCTGAGGAGAGTGACATCATCCACACCGGTTCAGGGGTCATCATTGTAGGGTAAATTTATTGTCAAAGTATAAAAACAGGGGCAAAAATTCATTGTTTACGAAATGTGGGCGTCAACAGCAGGACCAACATTTACTGCCCACCGACTGTCCTTGAAAAGTGCGAAATGAGCGTCTCCAGCTGCTACAGTCCGTGTAGAGTCATCCATTTAAATCCATTTCTTAACAATAATGTTAGTTACTGTTTATTAAGGTTAGTATTCTATCAACAGATGAAGTTATTGGACAATTAACGCGCGTATGGATGCAATTGTATCTCCTAACCTCTGCACCAAGAAAATTCTCACCGACCAACCATTTTCCTCTCTCTCCCCTCGGAATCCTGGTTTGTGCTTCTCTCCCCTGATCGGTGAAGGTCCTAAATATCAGAATCTGTCCATTCTTCCTCTTCAACTAAATTCAAGTTTAATTGTCATTTAACCACATATGAATACTCATGAACAGCCAAACGAGACGGCGTTACTGCTGGGACAAGGTGTAAAGACACATAGCAACAGTCACACACAGTAAACACACACAAGATCACAATCACGCAAAAAGAGTCCCGAAGCCCACCTCCCCCCACACCCCCCCCACCCGCCCCCACCCACCGCCATCTGGACGCCGCGGCTTGATGCATACAAGTCAACAAATCCACATCGAATATCGGTAAACTACAACGGCACATAATATGTATGTTTATTTAGTCTAGACACCTCAGCCCAGCGATATGGCAACCAAAAAAAGCTGGAAGAAGGGAAAAGATGCAATACAAGGGCAGACTAACAAATAATATTAAGCGGGAAAACAAAAGGTTTTTTTTAATTCTATGAAGAGTAAAAGGGAGCTGAGAGTTGATATTGAACCACTGGAACATGATGCTGGTGAGGCAGCAATGGGGGCAAAGAAATGGCAGATGAACTTAGTGGGTATTGTGCATCAGTCCTCACTGTGGAATCACCAGCAGTGTGCCAGAGGTCCGTGAGTGTCAGGGAGCAGGAGTGAGTGCCATTGCTACTACAAAGGAAAAAGAGCTAAACAAACCGAAAGATCTTAAGATGATAAGTCCCCTTGGCCAGATGGACTGCATGCCAGAGTTCTGAAAGAGGTTGCTGAAGTGAGAGCAGATGCGTTGGTTATGATCTTTCAAGAATCACTTGATTCTGGCATGCCACACATGAGGCTGCTAACAAGATAAAATCCGATGGCGTTACTGGAAATATACTGACATGGATAGCAGAATGGCTGACAGGCAGGAGGCAGAGACTGGGAATAAGAGGGGCTTTTTCAGGTTGGCTGTCAGTGAATTGTGGTGTTCCTCGGGGGTGTTACGAACTGTAACGTTTTGAAACAAACCAGCAGCAAGAGATTTTACAGAGTTTGGTTTTGATGTGAAAACCACTATCTTTATTAGTAACTACTTATAATATAGTAACAACCAAGATAAACAAAAGTTAACAGTGTTATGTGTATATATGTGTGTAAATATAACTCACGAACCATTGAGCTTGGGGGAACAAGGTTTAGAGTCTTGAGACGGTACAGTAGGAAAGTTCAGTAATCCCCGAGATAAATGATGGGAGAGAGATATTTGTAATCCAAAGTGAAACGTAGAAAAAAATTAAGCACGAAGTATTCTACAGATTCCACGATGGTAAAACGAGATATGTCGCCGTAGATCTTGTCCGTGGTGCCGTTCCAAATCCACATCCGAATGATCACCGAAAGTGACCCGTCACGGGAATATCGTCTTCCAGTGGTTACCACACAACAGACCCAGGCAAGGGCTACGAAAGACAGGTGTTTCACACATCGTTTCACACATCCAAGGTGAAACGCAGAGACAAGGTAAGTACGAAGTATTCCACAGATTCCACGTTGGTAAAACGAGATAACAGTCCCCGCAGATTCAACAGACCCAGGCAAGGGCTACCAAAGTGGTCCCACAAGATACCCCCAAACAGTGACAGTCACACATTCGTTATGCACTCCGTGCCGATGTTTAACCCACCCTTGTGGGCACAAGAGAGTTCCAAGCCCCAGCTGTGACAAGCTGAAGCTACCGGCTTCCCCAGTCTCTCTCTCTCTCTCTCTCTCTCTCTCTCTCTGTCTCTCTCTCTCTCTCTCTCTCTCTCTCTCTGTCTCTCTGTCTCTCTCTCTCTCTCTCACTCTCTCTGTCTCTCTCTCTAGTTCTGTCTCTCTCTCTCTCTCTCTCGCTCTGTCTCTCTCTCTCTGTCTCTCTCTCTGTCTCTCTCTCTGTCTCTCTCTCTCTCTCTGTTTATGAGTTTAAGTTCGCAGCAGCCTGTGACTGACGTCATAGTCCTGCCTCACTCAGGCGCTCTTAAAGTGACAGTCCACAGTAAACGAAACCTGTTGGTTCGTAACAGGGGTCAGTATTGGGGCCGCGACGTTTCACATTGTCAGCGATTTAGATAATAGAATTGATGGCTTTGTGACAAAATTTACAAATGATACAAAGATAGGTAGAGGGGTATGTAGTGTTGAGAAAGCAATGCGATTGCAGCAGGACTTAAGACAAATGGGCAAAAAAATGGCAGTTGGAATACAGTGTTGGAAAATGTATGATAATACATTTTGATAAAAGGAAAATAGGTGCAGACTATTATCTAAATGGGGAGAAAATTTAAACATCAGAGGTGCAAACAGACTTTGGAGTCCTCGTGTAAAACTACCAGAAGGTTAATTTTACAGGCTGAATCTGTGGTAAAGAAGGCAAATGCAATGTAGACATTAATTTCAAGAGAATAGAATATATATAAAAAAAAACAAGGAGTAATGCTGAGCCTTTTTAAGACTCTAGTCAGGCTGCACTTGACGTATTGGGCCCCTTGTCTCAGAAAGGATGAGTTGTCATTGAAGAGAGTCCAGAGGAGGTTCACCAGGATGATTCCGGGAATGAAGCTGTTAACATATGAGGAACGTTTGGCAGCTTTAGGCCTGAACTCACTGGGATTTAGAAGAATGCAAGGTGGCGGCGCGGGGTGGGGGTGGAATCTCGTTGAAGCCTACGGAATGTTGAAAGGACTAAATCGGGTGGATGTTGCGAGGACGTTTCCTGTGGTGGGGGTATCCAGAACTAGGGGACACAGCCTCACAATTGGGGGGAACCCTTTAGAATAAATGCAAAGAGGATGTTTTTTTATTTAGCCAGAGTAGCCAATCTGTGGAATACTCTGCGAGAGACTGTGGGTGAGGCCAAGTCCGTGGGGATATTTAAGGCGGAAATTAATGGTTTCTTGATCGGTCAGAGCATCAAAGGATATGGGGAGAAGACAGGTGTGTGGGGTTGAGTGAGATCCGGGATCAGTCATGATGGACTGGTCTATCAGACTCGATGGGTTAAATGGCCTAATTCTGCTCCCCTGTCTTATGGTCTTATGCATATCATCTGTCACCTGGCCTCAGCCTTCGCCCCGATGCCCGACTCCTGCTGGACGAATCCGTGGCTTTGAGGCCCAGTTCTCGCATATGCAAGCACATATAAAATATCAGTAAAAACACAAGCAGACAAATATATGTTTATATAGTCTAGCTTCCTCAGTCCATTTTAAATCTTCAGTCACCACAAATGCGCTGCGCCGGCCCCGGTAGAGAGCGATGGTTCGAACACCTCCCCTCCAGCGGCTGAAAGCAATCGACCCCACAGCTTGAGGCCCCAGTCCCCTGAGAGCCGCTAAAAAAATCTGCAGTCGGCCACAACAGAGCTTGTCTCTCATCCGTGGTTGGAATATGGGAGGATCCCGGTGCACACAGAGGAACTCCCCACGGTAACGGGAAGAATAGCTTACAGACAACGCGGGAATTGAACTCCGATCAATAATCGCCGGCTCTGTAAAGTGATTGCACTACCACCAGGTTGCCGCGCCCAACTACCATAAATGTTCAAACAATCTACGCGAATCCCTTTTCCACCGTCACTCTGCACTTTCTCTGACCTGCAACATTTTGTTCCGACTCTTCCTGCAGTACCGGTGTCCGGCAGCAGGTGGCGATCCTGCACCGTGAATCTGCACAGATCTTCAGGCCGCTCACCATCGCCACCAACAACAGGAATTCTGCAGATGCTGGAAATTCAAGCAACACACATCAAAGTTGCTGGTGAACGCAGCAGGCCAGGCAGCATCTCTAGGAAGAGGTACAGTCGAAGTTTCAGGCCGAGACATCGCCACCGTCTGGTTACAAACGGCAATGGAATGAACTCACCTCGGCGCTGAACTGATTCCACACCTCTGGACTCACTTTCATTGACTCCACACCTCATGCTCTCAGGATTATTTATTTATTTGTTTATTATTTTCACGATGCAAGGAGATGATCGTCGATTTCAGACGGTCTCAGCCTGAGCACACACTCCTCAGCATCAGCGGCTCCACAGTGGAGAGAGTGGAAAACATCAAGTTCCTCGGGGTGCAGATCTCGGACAATCTCACCTGGTCCAGGAACACCACTGGGAATGTGAAACGGGCCCAGCAGGGATTGCACTTTCTGAGGAAGCTTAAACAAGCATCACTCCCCACCAACATCTTAACTACATTCTACAGAGGCGTGGTTGAGAGAGTGCTCACCTTTTGCATCACAACCTGGTACTCCAGCTACAGTGCTGTCGACAAAAAAGCCTTGCAGAGGGTGGTTAGGGGAGCAGAGAAGGTTATTGGGGTCTCCTTACCTTCTGTCCAAGTCCTCTTTCAGAGTCAATGCCTCCAGAAGACACGGTACATCATTAAAGACCCCTCACACCCTCTCCATGAACTGTTTGTTCTTCTGCCATCAGGGAAATGTTACAGGAGCATCAAAACTAAAACCACAAGGCTACTAAACAGCTTCGTCCCACAGGCAGTCAGACTGCTAAATAGCTGCTCTACCTGACTCTGCTTTATTTAGTGTTGCGTTTGTTATAGAAACATAGAAACATAGAAAATAGGTGCAGGAGTAGGCCATTCGGCCCTTCGAGCCTGCACCGCCATTTATTATGATCATGGCTGATCATCCAACTCAGAACCCCGCCCCAGCCTTCCCTCCATACCCCCTGACCCCTGTAGCCACAATGGCCATATCTAACTTCCTTTTAAACATAGCTAATGAACTGGCCTCAACAGTTTGCTGTGGCAGAGAATTCCACAGATTCACCACTCTCTGTGTGAAGAAGTTTTTCCTAATCTCGGTCCTAAAAGGCTTCCCCTCTATCCTCAAACTGTGACCCCTCGTTCTGGACCTCCCCAACATCGGGAACAATCTTCCCGCATCTAGCCTGTCCAATCCCTTTAGGATCTTATACGTTTCAATCAGATCCCCCCTCAATCTTCTAAATTCCAACGAGTAGAAGCCCAGTTCATCCAGTCTTTCTTCATATGAAAGACCTGCCATCCCAGGAATCAATCTGGTGAACCTTCTTTGTACTCCCTCTATGGCAAAGATGTCTTTCCTCAGATTAGGGGACCAAAACTGCACACAATACTCCAGGTGTGGTCTCACCAAGGCCTTGTACAACTGCAGTAGTACCTCCCTGCTCCTGTACTCGAATCCTCTCGCTATAAATGCCAGCATACCGTTCGCCTTTTTCACCGCCTGCTGTACCTGCATGCCCACTTTCAATGACTGGTGTATAATGACACCCAGGTCTCGTTGCACCTCTCCTTTTCCTAATCGGCCACCATTCAAATAATAATCTGTTTTCCTATTTTTGCCACCAAAGTGGATAACTTCACATTTATCCACATTAAATTGCATCTGCCATGAGTTTGCCCACTCACCCAACCTATCCAAGTCACCCTGCATCCTCTTAGCATCCTCCTCACTGCTAACACTGCCACCCAGCTTCGTGTCATCCGCAAACTTGGAGATGCTGCATTTAATTCCCTCATCCAAGTCATTAATATATATTGTAAACAACTGGGGTCCCAGCACTGAGCCTTGCGGTACCCCACTAGTCACCGCCTGCCATTCTGAAAAGGTCCCGTTTATTCCCACTCTTTGCTTCCTGTCTGCTAACCAATTCTCCACCCACACCAATACCTTACCCCCAATACCGTGTGCTTTAAGTTTGCACACTAATCTCCTGTGTGGGACCTTGTCAAAAGCCTTTTGAAAATCCAAATATACCACATCCACTGGTTCTCCCCTATCCACTCTACTAGTTACATCCTCAAAAAATTCTATGAGATTCGTCAGACATGATTGCACTGCTCCTGGGAAACGCTGTCTCATTCTGTCCTGCAGAGCTGATGTACGGTTAGAATGACAATAAAGTTTTTTGAATCTTGAATCTTGAATCTTCTTTACCAGTCTTTGCGTGGATTTTGATTCTATTGTGTTTCTGTGTACTTACAGTGAACGTCCGCAAAAAAATAAATCTCAGGTCAGGATAGAATTTGGTGACACAGACAGACTTTGATAATAAATTTACTATGAATGTTCGAACTTTATGGCTGAACCGACCAGAGAGGGTGATTCATCTTGCAGGTTTCCAAATCTCCTTGTTGGCGGAGTTTTATTTGTGCATTATGTGTTACTTGATGTGTAACCTTTGCTTGTTCTCAACGCTCTGACTGACGAGAGACTGCAATGAAAAACGTTTGGCCCAAAGAAATTATACGTGTTACAAGGAAGTATTTGAAAGCTGCTTTATAGAGATGGAATATGGTAGAAATAAGACGTCAGTGAGATAACGGAGGCTGAATTCAGATGGAGAAACAAGGGCCAACGGGATAATGAGATCCACAGTTTAATTAGAAGGCATTCAGGATGAAGTAAGAAATTGGATCAACACTGGCTTAGCAGCAGAAGCCAGAGATGGTTCCCTCTCTGGCCGGAGGACAGCACAAGTGAACACCACAGGGTAGGACAGCAATGAGCGAACACAGGAGGGCAGCACCGCCTCAGCGTCTCCTCCCCTGAGCGACTGCCACAGGCCAGCCCGCAGCCTCGGCCTCGGCCTAGACCTTCCCGTAACCAATGCAATGCAGCTCTCCCGCCATCAGTCTCTCCAATGGAGCAGTGAACCGGTGAAGCTTCTGCTGGGATTTGGGAATGAGGATTTAACTGGAGGAGGAACGGGACATAATTAGAGATGGGTAGGAATAGTTAAAGCAGAAGTGAGAGGAAGGTGAGCATTCCACCAACTCCTGTGCCTCCAGGTCCACTGGGCGCTTCTCCACTGCCTACGCACATTTTAATTATATTGTATTACCTTATTTATGGTAATATGTGACGTTTTATGTTCCATGTGTGATACATGCTTTGTGGGTGCATGTGGTCTGGAGAAATGTTGTGTCACTTGGTTCCATTTATGTACAGTCGGATGACAATAAGCTTGAATTTGAGAGAAAATCTTTGTTGAAATATTTTAGACGCTGTGTTGGCCTGACAGGTTAAATACTAAGAGGATATTTTCTCCGGTGGTGTATGGTTGGGGGTGGGGTCGGGGTTTTGGAATAGCAGTTAGATCAGAATCATCAGAAATTCTGCTGATGCTGGAAATCCAGAGCAATAGATACAAAATGCTGGAGGAACTCAGCAGGTCAGGCAGCATCCACGGAGAGGAATAAAGAGTCAACGTTTCAGACTGAGATCTGAAGATTTTTTTCAGATTCAGATTGAGATTTATTTATCACATGTACAAGACAACATACAGTGAAATGCATTGTTCGTGTTAATAACCAACACAACCCCAGGGTGTGCTGGGGGCAGCCGGAAAGTGTCACCACACATTCCAGCTCCAACATAGTATTTGCATGTCCACAATGTTCAGTAAAGCCACACAGACCACAAAGATAACACTACACAACAAACATCAATAGGAAAACAAGCCCCTTGCTGCTCTCCCATTCACCCTCTCACACGCAAAGTCCTACAACAACGGGACAGGCCACTGGGCCTCCTGTCCAGGAGTTGGCCATCCAGTGGCAACTTCCAGACTTCCCAAAGACCTTTTGGGCTTTGAACTTCAGTATCAACTCTCACACTAACTGATGATGTGCAGCTGATTTGGTGTCATCTGCAAACTCACTAACCAGGCGATCTGCATTCTCAATCTCATCATTAATATATAGGACACGAGTAACAACAGTGACCCGGAACTGATCCCTGTGGTACAGGTTTCACAGGTCACAGGCTTCTAGTCTGAAACACAAACCTCCACTATCACCATCTGAATCCTCCCAACGAGCTGATTTTACAACATAGAATGATTTTAGTACGGGGGGCATGGGAGCATGGTGGTTAGTGTTTGGGGGTTTGTATGCAACTCCCATCAGGGTCTCCTTACTCTGGCCGTTCCTCAGCTCCGTCCACACAGATTCAACACCATCCTACAACATGTCACCTCCTTCTAATGATTTGATGTCAGTTTTTATTACCAACAGGGTGACCCCACCCCCTCTGCCTTCCTGTCTGTCCAATATGTATCCTTAGACATTCAGCTCCGAGTTATAATCTTCTTTCAGCCGTGATTCAGTGATACGAACAACATTATTCCTGCTAATCTGTAACTGTGCTACAAGTTCATCTACTTTATTCTGTATACTGCCCACATTCTAATGTAACAAAACAGACAGGACCTCCCAGTTACTTCAGTTGTGAGTCTGTTGGGGTCATCTATTGCATCCAGTGCTCCCGGTGCGGCCTCCTCTACATCGGTGAAACCCAACGCAGATTGGGGGACCGCTTCGTCGAGCACCTCTGCTCCGTCCGCCAAAACAGACAGGATCTCCCAGTAGCCACCTACTTCAACTCTGCTTCACACTCCCATTCAGATATGTCCATACATGGCTTCCTCTACTGCCATGATGAGGCTAAACTCAGATTGGAGGAGCAAAACCTCACATCCCGTCTAGGTAGTCTCCAGCTCCATGGTATGAACATAGAATTCTCCAACTTCTGGTAATTCCCTCCCTCTCCCTACCCCTATCCCTATGTCACTCTGTCCCCTCCCCCAGCTGCCTACCACCTCCCTCTTGGTTCCACCTCATACTATCCATTGTGTTTTCCCCTATTCCTTCTTCACCTTTCCTGCCTATCACCTCCCTGCTTCCCTTCCACACCCCTTTATCTTTTCCCTTACTGGTTTTTCACCTGGAACCTACCAGCCTTCTCCTTCCCACCCTCCCCCCACCTTCTTTATAGGGCCTCTCCCCCTTCCCTCTTCAGTCCTGACGAAGGGTTCCGGCCCGAAACATCGACCGATCTTTTCCACGGATGCTGCCAGACCTGCTGAGTTCCTCCAGCGTGTTGTGAGTGTTGCTTTGACCCCAGCATCCGCAGATTATTTTGAGTTTCTAATAACACTTTCCATCCTGTATCCTTTTCAATTTTCTCTGCCTTTTACATGACAAGTCATCCAGTTGATTTTAGTTTTGCCTTATCAACAGCCTCTGCTCACTACACATTGCCTCTGTTTGTAAACCAGCGACCTCATCTTCAGCACTGTCATCTGCCTTTCCTCCGACACTTCTTGCATTGAAATAGAGACAACTCAGCGCACTGGATGCACAGTGCTGAACCTCTCATTCCCAACTTTGAGCTCTTCCCAACATCTGCCTCCACAACCTCTCCACTCCCTGTTCTGGCACTCGGTTCCCATTCCCCTGCAACTCTAGTTTAAACCCCACTGTACGGCATTAACAAACCTTCCTGCCAGGATATTACTCCCCCTCCAGTTGAGGTACAAACCCTCCCTTCTGTACAGGTCCCACATTCCCTGGAAGAGAGCCCCATGATCCAAAAATCTATACCCTCCTTATTACAGCGACTTCTTAGCCACGTATTAACCTGCATAATCTTCCTAGTTCTGGCCTGATGAGCACGTGGCCTGTGTAGCAATACTGAGATCACAACACTGGAGGTCCTGCCCTTTAACTCATCAGCTAACTCCCCGCGCAGAGGCTCATCACTCGTAAATAATACTATTGTTGTCTGCATGATTTGTTCTCTCTCTCTCTCTCTGCACATTGGGTGTTCAATGTCTTTTTCTAAAATGTGTTCTGTTGTGTTTCTTGTCTGTGGCTGCCTGTAAGGAGACAAACCTCATGGTTCCATATGGTATACTTACTTTGATAATAAATGTACTTTAAACGTTGAAATCTGAAGGCCTCCTTCCTACACCAGCTCCTTGGCCAGGCGTGAAACTGTCTGATCTTTCTACTTCTGGCCTCTCCAGCAGGTGGTATGGGTGACAATCCTGGGATCAGAACCCTGGGTCCTGTCCTTTAACTCAGCACCGAAAGCCCTGAACTCACTTCGCAGTAACTCGTCACTCTTCCTACCTGTGTCATTGGTAGCTACACGGACCACGATGTCTGGCTCAGAGATCACCTATTTCAGTTTCTCCTTGCAGAATCTCCTCCGAGATGCTCAAGAAACATCCCAAAAACAGAAAAAGTTAGAAATCCGCAGGTCGGGCAGGGTTTGAATCAAAAACACCAGAAACTCTGCTGATGCTGGAAATCCAGAGCAACACACACAAAATGCTGGAGGAACTCAGCAGGTCAGGCAGCGTCTATGGAGACGTGTAAACAGTCGATGTTTCAGGCTGAGACCCTTCATCAGGACAGGAAAGGAAGGGGAGACGTCAGGATAAGAAGGTGAGGGGAGGGGAGGAAGAAGGACAAAGCGACAGGTGATAGGTGGAGATTTCGGGAGAGATAATTGGTGTGAAATACGAACTCCATGGATTGTGACTGACCGGCTGAATGCTTCCGGCATTTTACCCTCCTCACCCACCCTCTCCATCTGCCCATCATCTTTGTCACTGCCACCTCTCACCTCCCAGCTTCTGACACATTTCCACACTCCACCCCTCCCTCATGTGTCTGTCACCCCCTCACCTGCCAGCTCTTACAGTGGCTTTCCTTCCACCGTCCTACACCGGGCATCTCCGCTCTCACTTTCAGTCCAGTGGAAGGACATCGAGCCAAAACGTCATGATCCATTTCCCTCTGTAGATGCTGCCCGACACGCTGAGATTCTCCAGCCTGTTACCATCACCACATGTCCCGCCTCCCCAAGAGTCACCCTGACCTCCCTCTCCCAGTCAGCACCACCACCACTTGTCCCACTTCACCTGTCCCGGTGCGGGTGGACTTTAGCACCCGGGGGAGCCGGGGAGCTCAGGACCCGCCGCCCGCGGCTGCTGCTGAATCCGCAGTGTTTCTGTCCCGTTGACGGATGCGGTGAACGAGTTAAAATTAATGGATCGGTAATTCTCAAATCGTGTTTATTTCACTCTCGGCACATTTATATTTACACTGACTTACTCCTGGAGCCGGTCCCGGGACCCGACCCGTTTACAGACCCGGAGCGGAACCGGAGCAGATTCTCAGCCACTCGTTTTCATATCCAGTCCAGAAGAAAGGATAAAGTTTCTCTGTGAATTTTTTCCCAGTGAATGTGTGGAGATGGGACTTGGTCTCCGCGTTGTAAAATGAAACTGTCCTGGACTGGTAACTGAGATAAACTCCCACCCTCCCGGGGATGGGACCGGCAGGGAGACGAGGCTCAGGGGAAGTGAGAACCTTCATCTCGTCATAAAAACGCCCGATAATCCAGAATCCGGTCTCCGGACTCAGTCCGACACCGCTCTTCCTCTCCACAGACTCTGCGGCGACTCCCAGACCCCAGCCACGATTCCCCGTCACCTCCACCTCCCAGTAATGTCTCCCCGATGTGAATCCCTCCGATCCCAGCACACAAGCCCAGGCTCTGAACCTCTTCCCGGTGTCAGGGAGATCCCTCCGGGTCCCGGCATATCTCACACTCTTCAGATCCTCAGACACCTCGAGCAGCGGATGCGCCGTTTCCACATCCAGGGTGACAGAGACTGGGGGGAGAAGCAGAGAATTAGAGAGTCCCCGGGGATCGGGGGGGAGACTCGGGCAGCGCGGACCCAGGGTTGGGCGAGAGGCCGCTGGGCCTCAGGCTCAGTCGGGTGGCCGACAAGACCCGTTCCCGGGATTTTACTAAACACAGCAGATAGACAACCAGCATCTTCCCGAGGTTTCTCCTCCGGGATGGAGAGCGGATTTTTCCCGATCAACACACACAAAGTGAATACTGCAGGGATTTAAAGAGACGGTCAGAGAAGCTCTTCAGCCCAACTTGCTTTAAAGAGCTAGTTGCATTTTCCCATTCTACCTTCACACCTTTCTTATCCAGGTACCTGACAAGATGTATTTTAAAACTGCACCCACCTCTACAGCCTCTTCGGCTTCAGGGAGAAAGTGCCAGCCTGTCCTGCCTCTGCTCTTAACCCAAGCTCTCCAGTCCCAGTCACATCCTTGTAAACCTGTTTTGCACCCTCTCCAGTTGAATGACATCCCTCCTGTAGCAAGGTAACCAGAACAGTACACACTGTTCCAAACGTGGCAGCACCAACGTCTTGTACACTCGTAACAGGAAGTCCCAGCTCCTGTACTCAGTATTCTGACCGACAAAGAAAACCACTCACCCCGTCCCTCTCTGATTCTCATCGAGAGAAAATACAGAAAACTGAGGTGCAAAGGGACTTAGATGTCCTTGTAAAGTAAGGATGTAATGTTAACATTTATAAAGCACTGGTGGGACCTCACTTGAAGTATTGTGAGCAGGTTTAGGTTCACTATCTTGGAAAGGATGTGCTGAAACTGGAGAGTGTTCAAAGGGATTTCACAAAAATGATTCCAGGATTGAATGGCTTGTCATATGAAGAGTGTTTGATGGTTCTGGGTCTGTATTCACTAGACTTCAGAAGAATGATGAGAGATCTCATTGAAACCTGTCGAATGGTTACAGTGGATGTGGAGAGGATGTTTCCTATGGTGGGAGAGTCTGAAACCAGAGGACGCAGCCTCAGAATAAAGGGGTGTCCTTTTAGAATGGCAATGAGGAGGAATTTCAACAACCAACGAGTGGTGAATCTGTGGAATTTTTTGCCACAGATTGCTGTGGAGGCCAAGTCTTTAAGGAAGAGGTTGATAGATCCTGCCGAAGGGTCTCAGCCTGAAACGCTGACTGCACTCTTTTCCATAGATGCTGCCTGGCCTGCTGAGTTCCTCCAGCACTTTGTGTGTGTTGCTTGATAGACCCTTGATTGGTCAGGGCACCAAAGGATACCAAAGGGAGAAGGCAGGAGAGTGGGTCTGAGAGGAAAATTGGATCAGCATGATGAAATAGTGCTGCAGACGATGAGCCAAATAGCCTAATTCTGCTCCTGTGTCTGATTCTCATATGGTCTTATCTGAGGGGTGAGTGATTGATGTTGGAACTTGCTGCCAGAGGAGGTGATGGTATCAGATACAATCACTGTGTTGAAGAGACACTCAGAAAGACACTTCAATAGGGAAGGCACAGAAGGAGACAAACCTAATGCCAACCAATGGGATGAGTGTAGATGGTAAATAGGTCAGCACAGAGGTGATAGGCCGAAGAGCCCATTTCTGTGCGATACGATGATGACTCTGTGACATTAAATAGACTAAAGAACTGAGACGCACAGTCCTCCGGTACAGAGAATTCCAGATATAAACTATCCTTTGAGGGTTCACACCATCCTGAGACAGTGACCTCTGACACTCGAATCCTTACCCTAACCCTAACCCTAATGATATGGGGAATAGATAACGTGACGTTTTCAAAAATAAGGTGTCCAAAACCAGAGGCTGTAGATTTAAGCTGAGAGGGGAATGATTTATGAGGGCTCTTTGTCCCCTTCCCACAAACCCACTCCCCTCACAGCCCCTCATCACCCACACAGTCCACTCTCTGTCCTGATGCAGGGTTTCCATCATTAATGATAAATTTATTGAGATGCAGAGGGGAATCGGCCCTTCCAGCCCTTCGAACCACACCATGCAGCAATCCCCTGATTTAATCAGAGACGTATCATGGGACAATTTACAATGACCTTCCAACCGGTACATCTCTGGACTGTGGGAGGAAACCCGAGCACACGGAGGAAACCCACACTGTCCCAGGGAGAACGTACAAACTCCGTGCAGGCAGCGGTGGGATTTGAACCCTTGTCACCTTTACTGTGAAGCGTTGTGCTAACCACTACGCTACCGTGCCACTGCATCTGGAGCCACAGGAGATGGGAGAGACCCTCAGTGTATGTCCCACAGACATGGGTATGGAAGATAATGAGTAATGAATAGACCATAGGACCATAAGATATAGGAACAGAATTAGGCCATTCATCCCATCGAGTCCGCCCTGCCTTTCCTTCATGGTTTATCCCAGATTCCACTCAAATCCACTATATCTGCCTTCTCTCCATAAACTGACCAACCAGCTCAACCAGATTTTACCAACCCACCTGCACATTGAAATTCTCCATAGTTATCGGAACAGTCCCCTTATTATTTGTCTTTTCTATCTTCCATTGTAATGTATATCCCAGCAGTTTGCTGTTCTCGGTGTCGGATGTGGGAGGCCCTGGAGTCTCCAAGCCTCCCGGACCTCTACATCTGCGCCAAGTGCATCGAGATGCAGTTCCTAAGGGACCGCGTTACGGAACTGGAGCTGCAGCTCGATGACCTTCGTCTGGTCAGGGAGAGCGAGGAGGTGATAGAGAGGAGTGGAAGGCAGGTGGTCACGCCGGGGCCACGGGAGGCAGACAAGTGGGTCACGGTTAGGAGGGGGAAGGGGAAAAGTCAGGTGATAGGGAGTACCCCGGTGGCTGTGCCCCTTAACAACAGGTACTCCTGTTTGAGTACTGTTGGGGGGGGACAGCTTACCCGGGGGAAGCGACAGTGGCCGTGCCTCCGGCACAGAGTCTGGCCCTGTAGCTCAGAAGGGTAGGGCAAGGAAGAGGAGGGCAGTTGTGATAGGGAACTCGATAGTAAGGGGGTCAGATAGGCGATTCTGTGGACGCAGTCCAGAGACCCGGATGGTAGTTTGCCTCCCTGGTGCTAGGGTCCGGGATATTTCTGATCGTGTCCAAGATATCCTGAAGTGGGAGGGTGAGGAGCCAGAGGTCGTGGTACATATAGGTACCAATGACATAGGTAGGAAAAGGGATGAGGTCCTGAAAGGAGAATATAGGGAGCTAGGAAGGGAGTTGAGAAAAAGGACCGCAAAGGTAGTAATCTCGGGATTACTGCCTGTGCCACTCGACAGTGAGAGTAGGAATGCGATGAGGTGGAGGATAAATGCGTGGCTGAGGGATTGGAGCAGGGGGCAGGGATTCAAGTTTTTGGATCATTGGGACCTCTTTTGGCGCAGGCGTGACCTGTACAAAAAGGACGGGTTACACTTGAATCCCAGGGGGACCAATATCCTGGCAGGGAGATTAGCGGGTGCTACTGAGGTGACTTTAAACTAGAATGGTTGGGGGGTGGGAATCAAATTAAAGAGGCTAGGCGTGAGGAGGTTAGTTCACAACAGAGGGATGGGAACCAGTGCAGAGAGACAGAGGGGTGCAAAGTGAGCGTAGAAGCAAAAAGTACAAAGGAGAAAAGTAAAAGTGGCAGGCCGACAAATCCAGGGCAAGCATTAAAAAGGGCCACTTTTCAACATAATTGTACAAGGGCTAAGAGAGTTGTAAAAGAGCGCCTGAAGGCTTTATGTGTCAATGCAAGGAGCATTCGTAATAAGGTGGATGAATTGAAAGTGCAGATTGTTATTAATGATTATGATATAGTTGGGATCACAGAGACATGGCTCCAGGGTGACCAGGGATGGGAGATCAACGTTCAGGGATATTCAATATTCAGGAGGGATAGACATGAAGGAAGGAGAGGTAGGGTGGCGTTGCTGGTTAAAAAAGAGATTAACGCCATAGAAAGGAAGGACATAAACCGGGAAGATGTGGAATCGATATGGGTAGAGCTGCGTAACACTAAGGGGCAGAAGACGCTGGTGGGAATTGTGTACAGGCCACCTAACAGTAGTAGTGAGGTCGGAGATGGTATTAAACAGGAAATTAGAAATGTGTGCAATAAAGGAACAGCAGTTATAATGGGTGACTTCAATCTACATGTAGACTGGGTGAACCAAATTGGTAAAGGTGCTGAGGAAGAGGATTTCTTGGAATGTATGCGGGATGGTTTTTTGAACCAACATGTCGAGGAACCAACCAGAGAGCAGGCTATTCTGGACTGGGTTTTGAGCAATGAGGAAGGGTTAATTAGCGATCTTGTCGTGAGAGGCCCCTTGGGTAAGAGTGACCATAATATGGTGGAATTCTTCATTAATATGGAGAGTGACATAGTTAATTCAGAAACAAATGTTCTGAACTTAAAAAGGGGTAACTTTGAAAGTATGAGACGTGAATTAGCTAAGATAGACTGGCAAATGACACTTAAAGGATTGACGGTGGATATGCAATGGCAAGCATTTAAAGGTTGCATGGATGAACTACAACAATTGTTCATCCCAGTTTGGCAAAAGAATAAATCAAGGAAGGTAGTGCACCGGTGGCTGACAAGAGAAATTAGGGATAGTATCAATTCCAAAGAAGTAGCATACAAATTAGCCAGAGAAAGTGGCTCACCTGAGGACTGGGAGAAATTCAGAGTTCAGCAAAGGAGGACAAAGGGCTTAATTAGGAAAGGGGAAAAAAGATTATGAGAGAAAACTGGCAGAGAACATAAAAACGGACTGTAAAAGCTTTTATAGATATGTAAAAAGGAAAAGACTGGTAAAGACAAATGTAGGTCCCCTGCAGACAGAAACAGGTGAATTGATTATGGGGAGCAAGGACATGGCAGACCAATTGAATAATTACTTTGGTTCTGTCTTCACTGAGGAGGACATAAATAATCTTCCAGAAATAGTAAGGGACAGAGGGTCCAGTGAGATGGAGGAACTGAGCGAAATACATGTTAGTAGGGAAGTGGTGTTAGGTAAATTGAAGGGATTGAAGGCAGATAAATCCCCAGGGCCAGAGGGTCTGCATCCTAGAGTGCTTAAGGAAGTAGCCCAAGAAATAGTGGATGCATTAGTGATAATTTTTCAAAACTCGTTAGATTCTGGACTAGTTCCTGAGGATTGGAGGGTGGCTAATGTAACCCCACTTTTTAAAAAAGGAGGGAGAGAGAAACCGGGGAATTATAGGCCGGTTAGCCTAATGTCGGTGGTGGGGAAACTGCTGGAGTCAGTTATCAAGGATGTGATAACAGCACATTTGGAAAGCGGTGAAATGATCGGACAAAGTCAGCATGGATTTGTGAAAGGAAAATCATGTCTGACAAATCTCATAGAATTTTTTGAGGATGTAACTAGTAGAGTGGATAGGGGAGAACCAGTGGATGTGGTATATTTGGATTTTCAAAAGGCTTTTGACAAGGTCCCACACAGGAGATTAGTGTGCAAACTTAAAGCACACGGTATTGGGGGTAAGGTATTGGTGTGGGTGGAGAATTGGTTAGCAGACAGGAAGCAAAGAGTGGGAATAAACGGGACCTTTTCAGAATGGCAGGCGGTAACTAGTGGGGTACCGCAAGGCTCAGTGCTGGGACCCCAGTTGTTTACAATATATATTAATGACTTGGATGAGGGAATTAAATGCAACATCTCCAAGTTTGCGGATGACACGAAGCTGGGTGGCAGTGTTAGCAGTGAGGAGGATGCTAAAAGGATGCAGGATGACTTGGATAGGTTGGGTGAGTGGGCAAACTCATGGCAGATGCAATTTAATGTGGATAAATGTGAAGTTATCCACTTTGGTGGCAAAAATAGGAAAACAGATTATTATCTGAATGGTGGCCGATTAGGAAAAAGGGAGGTGCAACGAGACCTGGGTGTCATTATACACCAGTCATTGAAAGTGGGCATGCAGGTACAGCAGGCGGTGAAAAAGGCGAACGGTATGCTGGCATTTATAGCGAGAGGATTCGAGTACAGGAGCAGGGAGGTACTACTGCAGTTGTACAAGGCCTTGGTGAGACCACACCTGGAGTATTGTGTGCAGTTTTGGTCCCCTAATCTGAGGAAAGACATCTTTGCCATAGAGGGAGTACAAAGAAGGTTCACCAGATTGATTCCTGGGATGGCAGGTCTTTCATATGAAGAAAGACTGGATGAACTGGGCTTCTACTCGTTGGAATTTAGAAGATTGAGGGGGGATCTGATTGAAACGTATAAGATCCTGAAGGGATTGGACAGGCTAGATGCGGGAAGATTGTTCCCGATGTTTGGGAGGTCCAGAACGAGGCATCACAGTTTGAGGATAGAGGGGAAGCCTTTTAGGACCGAGATTAGGAAAAACTTCTTCACACAGAGAGTGGTGAATCTGTGGAATTCTCTGCCACAGCAAACTGTTGAGGCCAGTTCATTGGCTATGTTTAAGAGGGAGTTAGATATGGCTCTTGTGGCTACAGGGGTCAGGGGGTATGGAGGGAAGGCTGGGGCGGGGTTCTGAGTTGGATGATCAGCCATGATCATAATAAATGGCGGTGCAGGCTCGAAGGGCCGAATGGCCTACTCCTGCACCTATTTTCTATGTTTCTATGTTTCTATATCCTGGCTAATGTTTGGAGCAATGTATCTAACTCTCAACAGGGTCTTTTTACCTTTGCAGTCTCTTAGCTCTACCCACAAGAATCCAAACCTTCCAGTCCTATGTCACCTCTTTCTGAGGATTTGATTTTAATTTTTACAAACAGAGCCACTGCACCCACTCTGCCTACTTGCTTGTTCTTTCAATAAACTGTGTATCCTTGGATGTTCAGCTCCCAACTATGATCTTCTTTCAGCCACGATTCAGTGATGTCCATACCTGCCAGCTTCTAATTGTGCCACAAGATCATCTACCTTATTCTGTGTACCTAGTGCATTCAAATATAACACCTTCAGTCCTGTATTGGTCACTCTTTTAGATTTTGCCCCCTGTTGACTGCAACCCATCCCACCGACTGCAACTCATCCCACCGACTGCGTTTCAGTCCCATCATCTGTCTGTTCTTCCTCACCGTCTCACTACACAATGCATCAACTTGTATATCAACTGCCCCATCCTCAGCCCTATCACTCCGGTCCTCATCCCCTTCCAAATTAGGGATTTTCCCCAGAGAGGGTGTGTGAGGAACAACAGTGCAAAAGTTTAAGATCAGAGCCGATGGATTTAAAAGGGACTTCAGAAATATTTTCTTCACACAATGGGTGGTGCATATTTGGAATGCCCTGCTAGAAATAAACAACATTTAAAAGAATCTACAGTGGATGAATACATAGATTGAAGAGTTTTATGGGGCTATGGACCAAACATAAGCAGATGGCACCAGCTCACTGGGCAACACAGACAGCATGGACATTGGGCCAAATGTATGACAACCTGACTCGAACAGGTCACCCGAAGGATCAATATGGTCATCGATAAAAGGAGATGGGGGAGGCTTTAAATGAATATTTCGCAGGGAGAGGGCATGGAAACTAAGGAATTAAGGAACATGAACAGTAGTGTCTTGGAACATACCACAGTGCAAAAGTGAAAGTGCTGTATCAGAGGTGAATGAGCCCCAGACCGTGATTTATTCTGTCTGAGTACCTTAAGACGAGGGAAAGAATTCAGGGCCCTGACAGATATATTTGCTTCACATTTCCATAAGACCATAGTCCATAAGACAAAGGAGCAGAAGTAGGCCATTCGGCCCATCGAGTCTGCTCCGCCATTTCATCATGAGCTGATCCATTTTATCCTATTTAGTCCCACTGTCCCGCCTTCTCACCATAACCTTTGATGCCCTGGCTAGTCAGATACCTATCAATCTCTGCCTTAAATACGCCCAATGAATTGGCCTCCACTGCTGCCCGTGGCAACAAATTCCATAGATTCACCACCCTCTGACTAAAAAAATTTCTTCGCATTTCTGTCCTGAAAGGTCGCCCTTCAATCCTGAAGTCATGCCCTCTCGTACTAGACTCCTCCATCATGGGAAACAACTTTGCCACATCCACTCTGTCCATGTCTTTTAACATTCGAAATGTTTCTCTGGCGCTGGAAGTCAGGAGGGTGGCTCAGGTGTTGTTTTGAGTTAAGAAGGACTGGAAGGTCAAGCCCGGGAACTCCAGGCCGCTGAGTCTAACATCAGTGGTGGGACAATTACTGTAATGGGTACTGAGAGGTTTACCAGCATTTGGAAAGGCAGGGACTGAGTCGGGATAGTCAACTCTGTTTTATGCCTGGGAAATAGTGACTCATAAATTTAACTATTTTTCTTTGATGAGGTGATAGAAATCACTGCTGAGAATAGGGTGATAGACATTGTCCACATGAACTTTAGCAGGGACTTTGACAAGCTTCCCTGAGAAAGGCTCGAAGAGAAGGTTTGATCACTTGGGATCCAGGGTGAGCCAACTTATTGGATGTAAAATTGCCTGCTTGCAGGAGACAGAGGGTGGTTGTGGAGAACTGCTGTCCAGACTGGAGCACTGTGACCAGTCGTGTATCATGGGGATCGGTTTAGGGTCCACTGTTCATTGGTACTAACGATTTGGAAGAAAATATAGATGGCATGGTTTGTAAGTTTGTAGGTGACAGCAAAACTGGTGGTGTAGTGAACAATGAAGGTGTTTATCCAGATAACTGCAAGATCACTGAAACATTTTTGATTATTGATAATGTTATTTATACTTCTCATTATTTATAATTATAGTATGGACAAGATGGGCCGAAGGGCCTGATTCCCTGTTTATATCTCAATGACTGGAATGAGATATCGACAGAGGATGTGGGGGTGTTGCTGCCTTTGGTATTGCAGATTTTCACTGAATGTCCTGTTTCTCAACTCGATAAAAGAGCCACCCGAGGGGAGGGAACGAGGATCTGACAACCGCAGAAACACTGGGGATTCAATGTAGGGAGGTGCCGGCTTCTGAATTGATCAAATCTCAGTGCAGTCAGATTCGTGGGGAGAGGAGAAATAAAGTGAACTGAAGCTGTAACTGGAGCCTCAGTGAACAACCACAGAATATTCAACGTTTACTGGCCACAAATGTGTGTTGAAATCCCTATGAATAAACATCGGCGAAACCCATTCCCAGATCATCTTCCTGAGGAATCTCACCCTGGAGCCTGGCTGTGTTGATGAATTCCATGGAAAGTTATAAACTTCTAACAAGGCTCGACAGGCTGGATGCAGGGAGGATGTTTCCCTTGGCCGATGAGTCTGGAACCAGAGCTCACAGACTCTGAATAAGGGAAATGTCATTTCGCATTGAGAAGAGGAGAACTTTCTTCTCGCAGAGGGGTGTGAATCTTTGGAACTCTCTATCCTGGTGGTTCTGGAATCTCAGTCACTGGGTTCATTGACAACAGGAATCTTGCCCGTCACACACACAAAATGCCGGAGGAACTTGAGTCACGCACGGTTTACGGAGGGAAATGAATAATTTGACACTTCAGGCTGAGACCCTTCACCCGGACTGGAAAGGAAGGCAACAATATGCAGAATAAGAAGGTAGGGTGTGGGATGAGCAAAAGTTGTAGGGTGATGGGCGAGTCCAGGTGAGGGAGAAGGTAGATGGAAGTGGGGGGAGGGTGAATGATGTGAGACGCTGAGATGTGACAGGTTGAAGAGACAAAGGTCTAAAGAAGAAGGTATCTGATAGGAGAGGACAGTATACCACGGAACAAATGGAAGGAGGTAGGGAAGCAGAGGGAGGAGATGAGCAGGGCATGAGGTACTTCCTCCTCTCACTTGGACTCATTGTTTAGGCTTTGACCATAATCTGCCAATTGTTCTGTGTATGTATGTGAGGGAGCTTTGCCAGGCTGGGAATGATGTGTGAGCTTCTCCCGAGATGAAATCTTGACCGAGGTCAATGCTGGGAGGTGTGTCTGGGCTCAGTCTGACAATGCTTCGATGTGGAGTTTTGATAGCAGTGAGACTCGCGAGTCCAGCAAGTGGCAGGCCTGAATCAATCGGAGTCTGCAGTCACGGACAGGTCAGACAGGCTGAGTGAAGCAGATTTCCTTCTCTTTCCTTCGTACATATTTTTCTGACAATCCCACTCACAGGGCAGATACCAGCTTTTATTACCTGGTGATGTCTTGGTGTGATTGTGCAGTGTGAGTTGGTTCAGGATACAGTGGATAATGTAACAGTCCCGTGTATTGCGTGTAGTGTGTCCCAGTGTTGGTGTGTTCAGGGGTCGGACACCTCCAGCTCACCATGTGACAGTGATGCCTTCAGCCAGAGTTACAAACAGTCTTTGCGAGTAAATATTGCTTAAAATTGTTCACAAACATGGAGAAAGGAAATTGTAAATGTTTACCTTGCTTAATTGTATCAGACATTTCTCTCAACGTTGTATTCAACAAAAAGGGCTGATCGAATTTTTCAACAGGTAGTGTACAATGTGTCACTGACAGCACCTGTCCATCATCACTAATCCTGTAAATATTACACAGCTGGTTATAAACTGAGCATCAATGATATTTGAACTATTTTACAAATACAACTGTGTTTCAGTAAAGACCATGTCCTACCTCCTCTTCCGACGAGCTTGCTCCTGAAATAAATAAAACACAGATCTCAATTGTCTGACTGTGTGCATCTTGACAGCAGGAATTTAAGCCAAGTTATTGAAATTTCCTGCTTCTAAGCTTACACTGCAACAAGGGGCAGAGAACCCCGGGAGAAAGTACAAGGAATGTTTATGATAATTATCCCATAACCGAGAGGATGGAACTGATGGGAAAGACTGGGAAGGCTGTCCATTTTTATTGGGATATCATGTCAGGAGGATCAGATACCGAAATTTAAGACTAGTGGTAGATTGGATTGGGTGTCGGTGCAGAACGTATCTCTGCTTGAAATGTAGTGAAGGGAATGTGGAACTCACTGTCACAGGCGTCGTTGAAGTGGAACAGCAAAGACTGAATGTAATGGGGAAGCTGGATAAACACATACAGACTCCGGTCCAACTCTGCGTGCTGTTCAGGAGAGTGAGAGTGAATCAGTGTGCGTGAGAGAAAGAGGTTCGGTTGGTTTGGCCTGCAGTATTCTTTTGTTCTTTTTAAAAATACAGACATGACTGCTTCTATAACTTGTGTTTGGTCACCTTACAGAGGCCACAAAGGAATTTTTTTCTAGCCTATCCCTTGTTTTGAGCGGCCATTTTCTCGCCTTTGCATAAGCCGTTAGCTAGCGCCCGCGGTAATAGAAACATAGAAACATAGAAACATAGAAAATAGCTGCAGGAGTAGGCCATTCGGCCCCTTCGAGCCTGTACCGCCATTTATTATGATCATGGCTGATCATCCAACTCAGAACCCCGCCCCAGCCTTCCCTCCATACCCCCTGACCCCTGTAGCCACAAGGGCCATATCTAACTCTCTCTTAAACATAGCCAATGAACTGGCCTCAACAGTTTGCTGTGGCAGAGAATTCCACAGATTCACCACTCTCTGTGTGAAGAAGTTTTTCCTAATCTCGGTCCTAAAAGGCTTCCCCTCTATCCTCAAACTGTGACCCCTCGTTCTGGACCTCCCCAACATCGGGAACAATCTTCCTGCATCTAGCCTGTCCAATCCCTTTAGGATCTTATACGTTTCAATCAGATCCCCCCTCAATCTTCTAAATTCCAACGAGTACAAGCCCAGTTCATCCAGTCTTTCTTCATATGAAAGTCCTGCCATCCCAGGAATCAATCTGGTGAACCTTCTTTGTACTCCCTCTATGGCAAAGATGTCTTTCCTCAGATTAGGGGACCAAAACTGCACACAATACTCCAGGTGTGGTCTCACCAAGGTCTTGTACAACTGCAGTCGTACCTCCCTACTCCTGTACTCGAATCCTCTCGCTATAAATGCCAGCATACCATTCGCCTTTTTCACCGCCTGCTGTACCTGCATGCCCACTTTCAATGACTGGTGTATAATTACACCCAGGTCTCGTTGCACCTCACCTTTTCCTAATCGGCCACCATTCAGATAATAATCTGTTTTCCTATTTTTGCCACCAAAGTGGATAACTTCACATTTATCCACATTAAATTGCATCTGCCATGAGTTTGCCCACTCACCCAACCTATCCAAGTCACCCTGCATCCTCTTAGCATCCTCCTCACTGCTAACACTGCCACCCAGCTTCGTGTCATCCGCAAACTTGGAGATGCTGCATTTAATTCCCTCATCCAAGTCATTAATATATATTGTAAACAACTGGGGTCCCAGCACTGAGCCTTGCGGTACCCCAGTAGTCACCGCCTGCCATTCTGAAAAGGTCCCGTTTATTCCCACTCTTTGCTTCCTGTCTGCTAACCAATTCTCCACCCACACCAATACCTTACCCCCAATACCGTGTGCTTTAAGTTTGCATACTAATCTCCTGTGTGGGACCTTGTCAAAAGCCTTTTGAAAATCCAAATATACCACATCCACTGGTTCTCCCCTATCCACTCTACTAGTTACATCCTCAAAAAATTCTATGAGATTCGTCAGACATGATTTTCCTTTCACAAATCCATGCTGACTTTGTCCGATCATTTTACCGCTTTCCAAATGTGCTGTTATCACATGCTTGATAACTGACTCCAGCAGTTTCCCCACCACCGACGTTAAGCTAACCGGTCTATAATTCCCCGGTTTCTCTCTCCCTCCTTTTTTAAAAAGTGGAGTTACATTAGCCACCCTCCAATCCTCAGGAACTAGTCCAGAATCTAACGAGTTTTCAAAAATTATCACTAATGCAACCACTATTTCTTGGGCTACTTCCTGAAGCACTCTAGGATGCAGACCATCTGGCCCTGGGGATTTATCTGCCTTCAATCCCTTCAATTTACCTAACACCACCTCCCTACTAACATGTATTTCACTCAGTTCCTCTATCTCACTGGACCCTCTGTCCCTTACTATTTCTGGAAGATTATTTATGTCCTCCTTAGTGAAGACAGAACCAAAGTAATTATTCAATTGGTCTGCCATGTCCTTGCTCCCCATAATCAATTCACCTGTTTCTGTCTGCAGGGGACCTACATTTGTCTTTACCAGTCTTTTCCTTTTTACATATCTATAAAAGCTTTTACAGTCCGTTTTTATGTTCCCCGCCAGTTTTCTCTCATAATCTTTTTTCCCCTTCCTAATTAAGCCCTTTGTCCTCCTCTGTTGAACTCTGAATTTCTCCCAGTCCTCAGGTGAGCCACTTTCTCTGGCTAATTTGTATGCTACTTCTTTGGAATTGATACTATCCCTAATTTCTCTTGTCAGCCACCGGTGCACTACCTTCCTTGATTTATTCTTTTGCCAAACTGGGATGAACAATTGTTGTAGTTCATCCATGCAACCTTTAAATGCTTGCCATTGCATATCCACCGTCAATCCTTTAAGTGTCATTTGCCAGTCTATCTTAGCTAATTCACGTCTCATACCTTCAAAGTTACCCCTCTTTAAGTTCAGAACCTTTGTTTCTGAATTAACTATGTCACTCTCCATATTAATGAAGAATTCCACCATATTGGTAATAGAGGCACTTAGCGTGTTTTGCAAAGAGAGAAAGCAAACCAATAATTAGAATAGTGATGAAGTTGTTGTCGGACCAACAAGGTGGGACTTACCGTTGTTTCACGGTATAGTTTACTGATTTTGGCTCAAGAGGCTTCTGTGAGGAAGCACAGTTGAGTATTGGGTAAAGCTTTTGTAGTGGTTGAATAAAAAGTCACCAGACTACAACTAATTAAATCAAGTAGGGATGATGCAGGATGAGATGGTGTGCTGTAGCTGCATGATGTGGGAGCTGGTGGGCCCCATTGTGGTTCCTGGTAACCACATCTGCAGCAAGCGTTGGTGCTCGAGGAACTCAGGCTCAAAGCTGATGACCTGGAATCTGAGCTTCAAACACTGAGGCACATCAGGGAGGGGGAGAGTTACCTGGATTCTCTGTTTTGGGAGGTGGGCACACCCATTAGATTAGCTGCCTCAATTTCGGTCTGTGGTCCGGGACAAGAGGGTCTGACTGTGGGTGAGGTGGGTAGTGGGGTCCAAGAGAGAACTGGAGGAGCCTCAGCTCTTGAGTCTCAGGTCTGAGATTCTTGCTCCCTGTGTGGATGAGAGTGGAGGCTGTAGGAAGAATGAGCAACCTAACTGTGACACCGTGATTCAGGGAGACATTCGAGGGGGTGGGGGGAGAGAAGAGAAATGTAGTGGTAATTGGGGATGGTATAGTCAGGGGAATAGACAGAGCTCTCTGTCGCAGGGATAGAGTGTCCCGAAGGCTGTGTTGTCTCCCTGGTGCCCGGGTTCGGGATATCTTATCTGACCTGCAGAGGAATTTGCATTGGGAAGGGAAAGATCCAGTTGTCATGGTCCGTCTGGGTACCAACAACATAGGAAGAACGAGGAAAGAGGTTCCACTGAGAGAATTTGAGCAGCAAGGGACTAAATTAAAAAGCATAACCAAAAAGGCGGTCTTCTTTGGATTACTACTTAAGCCACGTGCAAATTGGCTCAGGGTTAAGAAGGTTGAGAGAGTTCAATATGTGACACCACGACTGGTGTGGGAGAAGTGTGTTTGAATTCATAGGAAACTGGCACCAGAATTGGCGAAGAGGGAGCTGTTCTAATGGGACGGGCTCCATCTGAACTGTGATGGGACCCGGATCCTGGTGAATGGCATAACTAGGGCTGTGGATAGGGCTCTAAACTAAATAGATCGGGAGTGGGTTCAATAGATTGGAGAAGTATGGATAAAGTAAAAGATTAAAGCATGGATAAAGATATAGGAAAGGCAAAAGTTACAAAACAGAAAAGTAAGGGTGGAGTGCAGAAAAGACAAGTGCAAAAGACACAAAGATTACTAGATTGTAAGGGCACTTTGTCTGAATGCCCATGCTGCTGCTGTTCGTCCTTCGTAGTCGAAGAAGACCATGGCTTCAAAGTCAAATGGGAGATTGGTGGCTGTGGGTCCGGAGGTGACTGATGAGGCCAATCCGGGCCCTGAAGGCTCGCCCACATGTGGGACACAAGTGGGCGGGTGCTGTCGTGGCAGTGGATGCTGCTCGGGCCTTGCGCACAGCACGCTTTCGTTGTGCCTCGATGATGCGCCTGACTTCAGCTGCACGGGCTCCTGTGGTGATCTTGCTGCGCCAAGCTGGACGGTCGAGGGCAAGCGTCTCCCACGTGTTGATGTCGACACCCAGGCCTTTGAGGGACGCTTTGAGGCAGTCTTTGTAACGTTTCTTCTGCCTCCCCGACTGAGCGCTTGCCCTGACACAGTTCTCCGTAAAGCAGCTGCTTAGGCAATCGGCTGTCTGGCATTCTGACCACATGTCCAGCCCACCTGGCTTGGGCTTTCAGCAGGAGGGTGTAGACGCTGCAGAGCCATGCTCGTTCCAGGATTTCCGTGTCGGGGACTTTGTCCTGCCACCTGACGTGGAGGAGCCTGCGGAGACAGCTATGTTGAAAGTGCTTGAGCTGTTTGGCGTGTCTGCTGTAGACAGTCCAGGTCTCGCTGGCGTAAAGGAGGTTGGTAAGGACCACTGCACAGTAGACCTTCAGCTTGGTGGTAAGGCTGAGTCCTCTCCGCTCCCAGACGTTCTCACGGAGTCTCCCAAAAGCAGCGCTGGCTTTGGCAATCCTGTTGTTGACCTCAGCATCTATGTTCACTGCGCGAGAGAGTATGCTGCCCAGGTAGGTGAAGTTGTCGACTGCCTGGAGATTCTGGCCGTTCACCGTGATGTGCGGCTCCTGGTATGGCTTTCCTGGGGCAGGCTGGTACATAACTTCGGTCTTTTTGGTGCTGATAGTGAGACGGAAGTTGTCGCAGGCTTGTGAGAAGCAGTCCACTTCACGCTGCATCTCCTGCTCTGTGCTGGCGTTGAGTGCGCAGTCATCAGCAAACAAGTCTCTGATGACAGTCTCTCGTACCTTTGTAACTGCCTGCAGGCGCCTAAGGTTGAACAACCTGCCGTCAGTCCTGTACCTGACGTGGATTCCTTCTTCGTAGTTACGGAAGGCATCTGTCAGCATGGCAGAGAATACCATACTGAACAGAGTCGGGGCAAGAACGCAGCCTTGTTTGACGCCATTTGTCACTGGGAAGGCCTCCGACTCGTCGCCGTCATCCAGAAATTTCACCATCATACCGTCGTGGAACTGCCGGACGATTGTGACGATTGTGAATGCCCGTAGTATTCATAACAAGGTCAGTGAAGTTGTGGTACCAGTCAGTATAAAGGGGTTTGATTTAGTGGCCATTACAGAAACATGGTTGCATGGAGGAGAGGTTTTGGAATTAAATATCCAAGGATATCAAGTAATACGGAAGGATAGGCAGGAAGGTAAAGGAGGTGGAGTAACACTATTAATTAAGGATGAGATCAGGGCGATAGTGAGAGACGATATTAGATCTAAGGAGCAGAACGTAGCGATTAGGAATAGTAAAGGGAGAAAAATCACTGGTGGGAGTTGTCTATTAGCCACTGAATATTAACATTACAGTGGCACAGGCAATAAACAGAGAAATATCTGAGGCATGAGCAGTTATCGTGGGGTACTTTAACTGGGTGAATCAAGTTGGTGGAGGCATTCTTGAGGAGGACTTCATAGAATCATATGTGATAGTTTTCTTGAATAGCATGCCACTGACCCTGTAAGGGAATGTGTTTACTTAGATCGGGTCTTGTGCAATGAGACAGGAAAAATTAGTGATCTTGTAGTTAAGGATTCTCTTGGAAACAGTGATCATGGTATGATTGGGTTTCTCATACAAATGGAGGGTCCAATAGTTTGATCTAAAACCAGTGTATTATGCCTAAACAAAGGAGACTACAAAGGGATGAGGGAGGATTTGGATGTGGTAGACTGGGAACACAGGCAATATGGTGGGACGGTTGAGCGACAGTGGCAGATTTTTAAAGAGATTTTTCATGGTGCTCAACAAAAGTATATTCCAGTTAAAAACAAGGACAGTAAGGGTGGGGAGAGTCATCAATAACTAAGGAAGTAAAGGAAGGCATCAAACTGAAAGCTCGTGCCTACAAAGTCGCCAAGAGTAGTGGGAAACTGGAAGATTGGGAAAATTTTAAAAGTAACAAAGAACCACAAAGTGAACAATAAAGAAAGGTAAGATAGATTACCAAATGAACTAGCACAAAATATAAAAATGGATAGTAAAAGATTTTATAATTTTATAAAGCGGAAAAGGGTGGCCAAGGTGAACGTAGGTCCCTTGTAGGACGAGAAAGGGGAATTGATTTTCCATAATGAGGAAATGGCCGAGGTTTTGAATGGCTATTTTGTTTCGGTCTTTGGGGTGGAGGACACATCTAACATGCCAAAGAGAAAGTATATGACTGCGATAGGAGGTGAAGACCTCAACACAATAGCGATCACTAAAGAGGTAGCGCTGAGCAAACATGTGAGCCTAAAGATAGGTAGGTTCTGGAATGCATCCCAGGACACTGAAAGAAATGGCAAAGGCTTCGGTGATAATTTACCCAAAACTCTCGAGATTCTGGGCAGGTCTCGGAGGATTGGAAGACGGTGAAAGCCACGCTACTGTTCAACAAAGGATGTAGGCAAAAGGCAGGCAACTATACGCTAGTTAGTTTAATGTCTGTAGCTGGGAAAATGATTGAAGCTCTCATTAAAAAAGAAATTGCGAAACATCTGGAAAGAAATGGATCCATCAGGCAGATGCAGCATGGATTCAACAAAGGCAGCTCCTGTGTGATAAACTTACTGGAGTTCTTTGAGGATATAATGTGCGCAGTGGATAGAAAACAGATAGAAGTTATTTACTTAGACTTCCAAAAGGCATTTGATAAGGTGCCACATTAAAAGACTTATCCATAAGGTAAGGATGCATAGAGTTGGGGTGATCTATTAGCATGGCTAGAGGATTAGTTAACCAACAAAAAGCAGAGAGTTGGGATACATGGGTGTTTCCATGGTTGGCAATCAGTGGTGAGCGGTGTGCTGCAGGGGTCAGTGCTGGGCCTGCAGCTGTTCACCATATACACCCACAAACTGCAAGACAGAATTAGTGTATTTAATTTTGCTGATGACAGTAAATTGAGCGTAAAAGCAAATTGTGCAGAGGATACGGAGAGCCTGCAGAGAGATATAGATAGGTTAAGTGAATGGGCAAGGGCCTGGCAGATGGAGTACAATGTTGGTAAATGTGAAGTCATCTACTTTGGAAGGAAAAGTGGAATATCAGCTTATAATTAAAATGGTGAAAGTTTTTAGCATGCTATTGTGCAGAGGGACTTGGGAGTGCTTGTGCATGAGTTGCAAAAAGATTGGTTTACAGGAGCAGCAGGCTGTCAAGAAGGCAAATGGGATGTTGACCTTCATTGCTAGAGAGATTGAATTCAAGAGCAGGGAGGTTATGCTGCAACTGTACAGGGTAATGGTGAGGCCACATCTGGAGTACTGCCTGCAGTTCTGATCTCCTTACTTGAGAAAGGATATACTGGCTTTGGAGGTGGTGCTGAGGAGGTTCACCAGGTTGATTCCAGAGATGAGGGGGTTAGATACGAGGAGAGATTGAGTCACCTGGGACTGTATCGCTGTAATTCAAAAGGATGAGAGGAGATCTTATAGAAACATAAAATTATGGAAGAGATAGAGGCAGGAAAGTTGTTTCCACTGGTAAGTGAGACTAGAACTAGGGGGCACTGCCTCAAGATTCAGGGGAATAAATTTAGAACAGAGATGAGGAGGAACTGCTTTTCCCAGAGGGAGGTGAGATTGGGGAATTCTCTGCCCAATGAAACAGTAGAGGCCACCTCAATAAATATATTTAAGACAAGGTTGGATATTTTTTTGCATAGTAGAGGAATTAAGGGTTATGGGGAAAAGGCAGGTAGGTGGAGATAGGTCTATGGTCAGATCGGCCATGATCCTATTGAATGGAGGAGCAGGCTCGATGGTCCAGATGGCCTACTCCTGCTCCTAATTCTTATGTTCTTATGGAGTTCTGGGCACTGTTGCTGGGTGTGGTGATAGGTGGAAGGTTGCTTCTGAAGTGGGAAATTGATATGAGAAGAAGGGTTGAAAGACCTATCTATGATGTAAAATGGGATATAATCTGATGAAGAATATACCTGAAAAAGAAAGGTCTCTAAAACAATGAACCTGTTACAAGCTGATATACAGTGCCCCCTTGGAATTCACCCCCTTGGAAGTTTTCATCTTTCATTGTTTTAAAAAATTGAATCACAGTGGTATTAATTTGGCTTGTTTGACACTGATCAAAGGAATAAGACTCTTTCGTGTCAAAGTGAAATCAGATCTCCACAAAGTGATCTAAATTAATTGCAAATATAAAACACAAAATAATTGATTGCATTAGAATTCACCTCCTTAAATATGACACACCATATTATAACTAGGGCAGCCAATTGGTTTTAGAAGTCACCTGATTAGTTAAATCGAGATCTGTTTCCGGAGACCTGTGTGCAGTCAAAATGTTTCAATTGGTTGTAGTAAAAATACACATGTATCTGGAAGGTCCAACTGCTGGTGAGTCAGTATCCTGGCAAAAACTACACCATGAAGTTTAAAGAACACTCCAAGCAACTCCGTAAACAGGTTATTGAAAGCACAAGTCAGGAGATGAATACAAGAAAATTTCCAAGTCACTAAATTAAGTCGATCATCAAGAAATGGAAACAATATGGCACAGCTGGAAATATGCCTGCAACAGGCTGTCAACTGAATTACTCTGCAAGAAGGGGACTAGTCAGAGAGGCCACCAAGAGACCTATGAAAACTCTGGAAGAGTTACAAGCCTCAATGGCTGAGATAGGAGAGACTACGAAAACAACAATTGCTCACCAGTCACAGTTTTATGGTACAGTGGCAAAGAGAAAGCCGTTGTTGAAAAAAACGAACATGAAATCTTGGCAAGAATTTCCAACAGGCATGTCAGAGACTCTGAAGTTAGCTGGAAGAAGGTTCTATGGTCTGATGAAACCAAAATGGAGCTGTTTGGCCAGCAGACTAAACGCTATTTTGCGCGCAAGGGAAACACCGCACATAATCAAAAACACACCCTACCACGAAGCAAGGTGGTGGCTGCATCATGCTGTGGGGATGGTTCACTGCAACAGGCCCTGGAAGGCTTGTACGACTGAGGACAAAATGAATGCAGCAAAATACAGGGAAATCCTGGAGGAAAACCTGTTGCAGTCTGCAAGAGAAATGCGACTTGGCAAAAGATTTATTTTCCAGCAAGACAATGACCCCAAGCATAAAGCCAAATCTACACAGGAATGGTTTAAAAACAGCAAGGTTAATGTCCTGGAGTGGCCAAGTCAGAGTCCAGAACGTAATCCATTTGAGAACTTGTGGCTGGACTTCAAAAGTGCTGTTCACTCACGATCCCCATACATTCTAACTGATCTTGTGCATCTTTGTGAAGAAGAATAGGGAAATATTACAGTGTCCAGATGTGCAAAGCTGATAGAGAGCTATCCACACAGAATCAAGGCTGTAATTGCTGACAAAAATGCATCTACTAAATACTGACTTCATTGGGGGGGGGTGCGGGCGGTGAATTCTTATGCAATCAGTTATTTTGTGTTTAATATTTCTAAATAAATTAGACTCATGCAGAGATCTGTTTTTGCTTTAGAACATAGAACATAGAATAGTACAGCACAGTACAGGCCCTTCGGCCCACAATGTTGTGCTGACCCTTAAATCCTGCCTCCCATATAAGCCCCCACCTTAGATTCCTCCATATACCTGTCTAGTAGTCTCTTAAACTTCACTAGTTTTGTAAATGCCTCCACCACTGACTCAGGCAGTGCATTCCACGCACCAACCACTCTCTGAGCGGAAAACCTTCCTCTAATATCCCCCTTGAACTTCCCACCCCTTACCTTAAAGCCATGTCCTCTTGTATTGAGCAGTGGTGCCCTGGGGAAGAGGCGCTGGCTATCCACTCTATCTATTCCTCTTATTATCTTGTACACCTCTATCATGACTCCTCTCATCCTCCTTCTCTCCAAAGAGTAAAGCCCCAGCTCCCTTAATCTCTGATCATAATGCATACATTCTAAACCAGGCAGCATCCTGGTAAATATCCTCTTTACCCTTTCCAATGCTTCCACATCCTTCCTATAGTGAGGTGACCAGAACTGGACACAACACTCCAAGTGTGGCCTAACCAGAGTTTTATAGAGCTGCATCATTACATCGCGACTCTTAAACTCTATCCCTCGACTTATGAAAGCTAACACCCCATAAGCTTTCTTAACTACCCTATCCACCTGTGAGGCAACTTTCAGGGATCTGTGGACATGTACCCCGAGATCCCTCTGCTCCTCCACACTACCAAGTATCCTGCCATTTATTTTCTACTCTGCCTTGGAGTTTGTCCTTCCAAAGTGCACCACCTCACACTTCTCCGGGTTGAACTCCATCTGCCACTTCTCAGCCCACTTCTGCTTCCTATCAATGTCTCTCTGCGATCTTTGACAATCCTCTACACTATATACAACACCACCAACCTTTGTGTCGTCTGCAAACTTGCCAACCCACCCTTCTAACCTCACATACAGGTCGTTAATAAAAATCACGAAAAGTAGAGGTCCCAGAACAGATCCTTGTGGGACACCGCTAGTCACAATCCTCCAACCTGAATGTACTCCCTCCACCACAACCCTCTGCCTTTTGCAGGCAAGCCAATTCTGAATCCATCTGGCCAAACTTCCCTGGATCCCATGCCTTCTAACTTTCTGAATAAGACTACCGTGTGGAACCTTGTCAAATGCCTTAAAAATCCATATAGATCACATCCACTGCACTACCCTCATCTATATGCCTGGTCACCTCATCAAAGAACTCTATCAGGCTTGTTAGACACGATCTGCCCTTCACAAAGTAATGCTGACTGTCCCTGATCATAGAACCATAGAACCATAGAAACTACAGCACAGAAACAGGCCCTTTGGCCCTTCTTGGCTGTGCTGAACCATTTTCTGCCTAGTCCCACTGACCTGCACACGGACCGTTTCCCTCCATACACCTCCCATCCATGTATCTATTCAATGTATTCTTAAATGTTAAAAAAGAACCCGCATTTACCACCTCGTCTGGCAGCTCATTCCATACTCCCACCACTCTCTGTGCGAAGAAGCCCCCCCCCCCATGTTCCCTTTAAACTTTCCACCAATCACCCTTAACCCATGTCCTCTGGTTTTTTTCTCCCCCTGCCTCAATGGAAGAAGCCTGCTTGCATTCACTCTATCTTATACCCATCATAATTTTATATACCTCTATCAAATCTCCCCTCATTCTTCTACGCTCCAGGGAATAAAGTCCTAACCTATTCAACCTTTTTCTGTAACTGAGTTTCTCAAGTCCCGGCAACATCCTTGTAAACCTTCTCTGCACTCTTTCAACCTCATTTATATCCTTCCTGTAATTTGGTGATCAAAACTGAACACAATACTCCAGATTCGGCCTCACCAATGCCTTATACAACCTCAACATAACATTCCAGCTCTCATACTCAGTACTTTGATTAATAAAGGCCAATGTACCAAAAGCTCTCTTTACGACCCTATCTACCTGTGACGCCACTTTTAGGGAATTTTGTATCTGTATTCCCAGATCCCTCTGTTCCACTGCACTCCTCAGTGCCTTACCATTAACCCTGTATGTTCTACCTTGGTTTGACCTTCCAACGTGCAATACCTCACACTTGTCAGTATTAAACTCCATCTGCCATTTTTTAGTCCATTTTTCCAGCTGGTCCAAGTCCCTCTGCAGGCTCTGAAAACCTTCCTTACCGTCTACTACACCTCCAATCTTTGTATCATCAGCAAACTTGCTGATCCAATTTACCACATTATCATCCAGATCATTGATATAGATGACAAATAACAATGGACCCAGCACTGATCCCTGTGGCACAGCAGTAGTCACAGGCCTCCACTCAGAGAAGCAATTCTCTACCACCACTCTCTGGCTTCTTCCATCGAGCCAATGTCTAATCCAATTTACCACCTCTCCATGTATACCTAGCGACTGAATTTTCCTAACTAACCTCCCATGCGGGACCTTGTCAAAGGCCTTACTGAAGTCCAAGTAGACAATATCCACTGCCTTCCCTTCATCCACTTTCCTGGTAACCTCCTCGAAAAACTCCAACAGATTGGTCAAACATGACCTACCACGCACAAAGCCATGTTGACTCTCCCTAATAAGCCCCTATCTATCCAAATGCTTGTAGATTCTGTCGCTTAGTACTCCCTCCAATAACTTACCTACTACTGACGTTAAACTCACTGGCCTATAATTTCCCGGATTAATTTTCCATCCTTTTTTAAACAATGGAACAACATGAGCCACTCTCCAATCCTCCGGCACTTCACCCGTAGACAGCGACATTTTAAATATTTCTGCTAGGGCCCCCGCAATTTCAACACTAGTCTCCTTCAAGGTCCGAGGGAACTCTCTGTCATGTCCCGGGGATGTATCCACTTTAATTTTCCTCAAGACAGCAAGCACCTCCTCATTTTCAATCTGTACTGTTTCTATGGTCTCACTACTTGATTCCCTCAATTCCATAGATTTCATGCCAGCTTCCTTAGTAAATACAGACGCAAAAAACCTATTTAAGATCTCCCCCATTTCCTTTCGTTCCGCACAAAGCCGACCACTCTGATCTTCAAGAGGACCACTTTTATCCCTTACAATCCTTTTGCTCTTAATATACTTGTAAAAGCTCTTTGGATTATCCTTCACTTTGACTGCCAAGGCAATCTCATGTCTTCTTTTAGCCCTCCTGATTTCTTTCTTAAGTATTTTCTTGCACTTCTTATACTCCTCAAGCACCTGATTTACCCCCTGTTTCCTATACATTTCATACAACTCCCTCTTCTTCTTTATCAGAGTTGCAATATCCCTTGAGAACCAAGGTTCCTTATTCCTATTCAATTTGCCTTTAATCCTGACTGGAACATACAAACTCTGCACTCTCAAAATTTCCCCTTTGAAGGCTTCCCACCTACCAATCACATCTTTGCCAGAGAACAACCTGTCCCAATCCACGCTTTTTAGATCCGTTCTCATTTCTTCAAATTTGGCCTTCTTCCAATTTTGAACCTCAACCCTAGGACCAGATCTATCCTTGTCCATGATCAAATTGAAACTAATGGTGTTATGATCACTGGAACCAAAGTGCTCCCCTACACAGATTTCTGTCACTTGCCCTAATTCGTTAGCTAACAGGAGATCCAATATTGCATCCCCTCTAGTTGGTCCCTCTATATATTGATTTAGAAAACTTTCCTGAACACATTTTACAAAATCTAAACCATCTCGGCCCCTAACAGTATGGGAGTCCCAATCAATGTGTGGAAAATTAAAATCCCCTACCACCACAACTTTACGTTTCCTGCAGTTGCCTGCTATCTCTCTGCAGATTTGCTCTTCCAAGTCTCGTTGACTATTGGATGGTCTGTAATACAATCCCACTAATGTGGCCATACCTTTCCTGTTTCTCAGCTCCACCCATAAGGACTCAGTAGACAAGCCCTCTAATCTGTCCTGCCTGAGCACTGCTGTAATATTTTCCCTAACAAGCAATGCTACTCACGACCTTTCATTCCTCTGCCTCCATCACATCTGAAACATCGGAACCCTGGAATATTAAGCTGCCAGTCCTGCCCCTCCTGTAGCCAAGTTTCACTAATTGCTACAACATCATAATTCCATGTGTCAATCCACGCCCTCAACTCATCCGCCTTCCCCGCAATACTCCTAGCATTGAAATATATACACATCAGAAGATTTTTACCACCACTCACAACCTTTCTATCAGACCATGATTCTCTAAATGCCTACAGATCCTATCTCTAAGAATCTTTTCCAACAGCTTTCCCACCACAGACGTAAGGCTCACTGGTCTATAATTACCCGGACTATCCCTACTACCTTTTTTGAATAAGGGAACAACATTCGCCTCCCTCCAATCCTCCGGTACCATTCCAGTGGACAACGAGAACATAAAGATTCTAGCCAGATGCTCAGCAATCTCTTCCTTTGCCTCGTGGAGCAGCCTGGGGAATATTCCATCAGGCCCCGGGGACTTATCTGTCCTAATGCATTTTAACAACTCCAACACCTCCTCTCCCTTAATATCAACATGCTCCAGAACATCAACCTCACTCATATTGTCCTCACCATCATCAAGTTCCCTCTCATTGGTGAATATCGAAGAGAAGTATTCATTGAGGACCTCGCTCACTTCCACAGCCTCCAGACACATCTTCCCACCTTTTTCTCTAATCAGTCCTACCTTCACTCCTGTCATCCTTTTTTTTCTTCACAATATTGAGATAATAAAACATGAAAAACATGAAAACTTCCAAGCCGGGGGAGGGGGTGGTTGTTAATACTCTTTATCGGCGCTGTCGATGTTTAATCTGATGTGTGGGTCACAATGTCCCTCGGGGTCAATATCACAAGTGACCTTACTTGGTCCAACCAAGCAGAGACCACTGTCAAGAAGGCCCTCCTGCGTCTTTACTTCCTGAGAAAACTGAAGAACTTTGGCCTGTTCCCTAAAACACACACAAATTTTTATAGATGCACCGTAGAAAGCATTCTTCTAGGGTGCATCACAGCCTGGTATGGAAGTTGTCCTGTCCAATAGCAGAAGAAGCTACAGAAGATCATGAACCCAGCGAAGCAAATCACACAAACCAATCTTCCGTCCATGGACTCACTTTACACCGCACGCTGTCGGAGCAGTGCTGCCAGGATAATCAAGGACACGACCCGCCCAGCCAACACACTTTTCGTCACTCTTCCCTCCGGGAGAAGGCTCAGGAGCTTGAAGACTTGTACGGTCTGATTTGGGAACAGCTTCTTTCCAACTGTGATAAGACCGTTGAACGGATCCTGACCCGGATCTGGGCCGTACCCTCCACATATCCGGACCTGCATCTCGTTGTTTTGCACTACCTTACTTTCCATTTTTCTAGTTTCTATGTATGATTGAAAATTTAAATTTTTAATATTTACTATTGCTTTGTAATCCAGGGAGCAGGAAGCGCAAAATCAAATATCGCTATCATGATTGTACGTTCTGGTATCAATTGTTTGGCGACGATAAAGTATAAAGTATATGTGCAATTCAATCTCAATTCCCACTGGTAGACACGAGAGATCATCACAACCACCACACCAGACACACTCACAGCCTGTGACTGTAACTGGATGTTACTCTGATCTCAGGGAATATTATACGTGGAAATGACAGAAACGATCGGCAGCTCAGTGCTCTGATCAGAGTAACTCATTCCCGAGAAGGTTACAGACTGTCCTGCAACGTACAGATGTTGTGGGAGGTCGGTTTGGGGAACGGCAACAGTCCTGTACAGTCAAAACATCTGTCCGGTTTAAATCTGTTTACAATGATAGTATCTGTAAATACCACATTGAGTTAAAATACATCATTTTGAGACTCTGCACTTTTACAGAACCAAACTGAAATCTCTCACCATGAGGAATGTGATATGTTCTTGTTGGTCCATCTGTTCCTGTAACTTTGAGATTTCCTCCTGGATGGAATTTAAATTCTCTTGAATCTTTCGAAGACTTTTCTCCATTGGATTTAGAATCCTCGCCTCCTCTGCCCTGAGATCTCGGAGTAAGTGCTGCTCTTTCTCGGTGATAATCTGGCGCAGTTCAGCAAACTCGGATGTAATGTGGGACTGAACGCTGTGTGACTGTTCCTGACAATTAAAGGAGAGGCTAGCTGATTACTTGGCTGTAAAGTATTTCCCTATCACCTGGAAGGAGGCCATTCAGCCTGTTGACTCTATGCTGATTCTCAGATATTCAATTCCATTCATTCAATCCCTGAAACCGATTCTTCCTCACTGACCCATTACCTCCCACCTGATTCACAGTCCACCCGCCTTCACAGGTTTAATTACAGAAGCGAATGATACATTCAACCTAGATTTCCTGGCAATGCCGGCCCACTGTGATCTCAAGGAGAACATGCAAACTCCACGCAAACAGCACCAGAGGTCAGAATCGAACACAGGTCCCGGGAGCTGCGATACTCTATTCGGCATTAAAGAGATCAAACGACACAGGAAAATCAGGGAATCCTCACCCGAACTTCGGAAATCTTCTCTTTCTGTTGCCGCTCCATTTCCTTGAGCTCGGATTTCTTTTCTGTGGGGGAATCTAAGGCAGATTTCACCCGGTCCTGGGAGGCAGAGAGTGAAGGAATTAGACAATAAAGGTGCATTGCCGATTCGGACCAGTTTATTGTCATAAACACCAGGGGTGAGAAAATAAATACGTCATGAAAAAAAATCAGGTGATCAAAATCGATTTGTTTTTACCTTATAGACTTCAACAGCTTCTTCAATCGGCAGGAAGCGGTGCTCTTTGTGTTCCCTCGCGTCTCCACAGATCAGACAGAGCAGTTTCTTGTCTGTCTCACAAAACAGCTTCAATTCTTCATCATGTTTCTCGCAGTGAAGTTTACTTTCCTTTCCTTTCGGATTCAGGTTTAGTTTTCGAGCTTTGTCAGACAGATTTGCTAAGGCCCGATTGGCTCTGAGGGTGCGGTCTGCAAATTCCTCTCTACATTCCGGACAGGAGTTTCTCTCCTCCCTTTCCCAACACCGCGTGATACAGGAGCGACAGAAGCTGTGCCCACAGTCCAGTGACACTGGATCGGTAAAGAAATCCAGGCAGATGGGACAAGTTACCTCCTCGGTCAAACTCTCGACCTGTCCTTTCGAATCCATGTTAACTCCGGCACTTCCTGGTTCAGGATCCTTTCACTTCTGGGGAGGGGCTGAACGCCTGCAGTACCGCGAGTGTCCACCAGGCGCGCTGCAGTCTCACGGAATGAACTTTATGTTGCTGTATGTGAAACACCTTTTACGAGCCGTGTCTGGAGCCCCTCGCTAACAGTCACCGGAATCAGCGGTTGCAAAACACCTTTCTCACACTCTGTATGTCAAGAGTAGATATGGCATAGTCCCGCTGAATCCATGAAGTTGAGACGTCTCGCCCACCCGAACCCCGATCTGTTTGAATGCTGTGTAACTTACTGCTCAGATGCAATCGCCCGGCGGCAAAAATAACAGACCATGCACAGCATGCAATTATAAATGTAGTATATTCATGAATGTTAACAATCGGCCCAGTGCATCACAAGGAGAGCCCTCACAACCATTGAGCACATCTATATGAAACGCTGTCAGAGGAAAGCAGCATCGAGCATCAGAGATCCTCACCCCCCAGGCCATGCTCTCTTCTTGCTGCTGCCATCAGGCAGAAGGTACAAGAGCCTCAGGACTCACAGAAACAGGTTCAAGAACAGTTACTAGCCCTCAAAGGTCAGGATCTTCAACAATAGGGGATAACAACACACACTTGCCCATCCATTGAGATGGTCCCACAACCAGTGTCACACACTTTAAAGACTCTTTACCTTGTCATTTCACCTTTTCATTCTTTATTTATTTATTTGTATTTACATTTGTACAGTGGTGTTGTTTTCTGCGCACTTGTTGATCTTTCATTGATCCTGTTACAGTTACTATTTTTTAGATTTTCTCAGTAAGGCCGCAGGAAAATAAATCCCAGGGTTGTGTGCGGTGATATTTTGGTACTCTGATCGTAAATTTACTTTGAGCTTTTGAGTTTCGGGGAACTTTGTTCTCAGCCACATTCACGGCCAATCAGCGAGCACTGCTGGGAGAAGCCGGCTCTCATTGGCTGCGGTCTGCCCCGCCCAGTGTCAGTGGGCGGGACGCAGAGCGCTCGGGGCGGAATGCGGTCCGGTGTTTGGAACCGGGAGCGACTGGACCGGTTGCGAGGCCGGAGATCAGGAATGGCTCCTCGGGCAAAGCTGCGACACCGGCCCGGGTTTTGAATTCTTCCGAGTGCGGAGATGAAGAAACTGGCGGGGATTGCATGAGATGGTTCAGCTACACGGACGGTGCCCGGTCTTTCTCCCCGAGGGATCGGGGACTGTTGTCTGCAGCTGCCCCCGAAACCCGCTTTCTGCTGCTGGGAGACCGGAGCTGCGCCGCAGCGGCTGCTGATGGGTCTCCGGTGCTCTCACCTCTCTCCTGTGCAAATCGACAGACTGAGGGCGAGGGTGAACGAGACACAAAGATAAATTCGTGTTTTAGAAAATAAGAAACAGGAGCAGGCGTGGCCATTCGGCCCCTTGCGCCAGCTCAGTCCTTCACTCGGAGCATGGCTGATCTTTGACCTCAGTGCCTCTTTCCTCCAAAGTTCCCATCCTCGCTGAGCCCCTGAATTTACCTTTTGAATTTAGAAACCTCGTGGAGAAACTTCTAAGGATTCGCCGCACTCAAGGGGAGAAAATTTCTCTTCATCTCAGTCCTGCTGAGGTGATTTCTTATTTTGAGTCTCTGACCCCTAGTTCCACACCCACAGGGGGAACATCACTCCTGCCTCTAACCTGTCAATATTCTGTGAGACTGTGTCTCTGCCAGTGAGACCACTTCTTATTTCTCTAATTCTCAGACAGTCCCAGTCAGTATAATCTCTCTGAGGACACGAACTCACCCCCAAATAAATCTGGGAAACCTTTTCATTCCCTTCATCCCGCAGGCTGACTCTGGGAGGGAGACCAGACCTGTGCACAGTGTTCCATGTCCGCTCTCACCAGGACCCCAAATAACTTCAGAGGAGATCTGTATTCTTGTATTCAAACCCTCCTTCCCAGTCAATGCTGTCTGTTTAATGTAGAACTCAAACAGTGAACAGATACAACCCCCTCAGAACATGAATTGAAAGGGCAGGTGTTGCAACAGTTGGAGCTTCAGACCGACAGCCACAGAGTACGCAGAGAGACACAAAGCGGGGTATGTGGGAGCCTGAGCCCAGCTGTGTGGCTTGTGTATCAGAATCAGGATTAATATTTTCCGCATATGTGGTGAAATTTGTTGTTTTGTGGCAGTAGTACATTGCAATACATTGTAATAAAAATTATAAATTACAATAAAATTAAAATAAATTTTAAAGATCGTGCAAAAAGAGAGGGAAAATAATTCGGAAATCTTCATGGGTTCATTGTCCATTCAGAAATCTGATGGCGGAGTGGACGAAGCTGTTCCTGAAATACTCAGTGTTCTCAAAACCATAAGAAAGAGGAGCAGTAGGCCGTTCAGCCCATCGAGTCTGCTCCACCTTCAATTACCTGCTGATCCAATTCTTCCAGTCATCCCCACTCCCCTGCCTTCTCACATGCCCTTTGATGCCCTGGCTAATCAAGAACCTGTCTATCTCTGCCTTAAATGCACCCAATGACTTGGCCTCCATAGCCGCACATGGAACAAACTCCACAGATTTACCACCCTCTGACTAAAGTAATTTCTCCGCATCTCTGTTCAAAATTGACGTCCTTCAATCCTGAAGTCGTGCCCTCTTATCGAAGACTTCCCTATCACTGGAAATAACTTTGTTACATCTAATCTGTTCGGTTCTTTTAAAATTTGGAATGGTTCTATGAGATCCCCCCCCCCCCCCCATTCTCCTGAACGACAGAGAACACCGGCCAAGAGCTGCCAGACGTTCCTCATACGGTAACCCTTTCATTCCTGCAAACATTCTCCTGAATCTTCTCTGAACCCTCTCCGATCTTAGTAACACACACAAAATGCTAGTGGAACGCAGCAGGACAGACAGTATCCATAGGAAGAGGTAAAGGCGACATTACCGGCCGAGACCCTTCGTCAGCACGAACTGAAAGAAGAGACAGTGAGAGATTTGAAAGGGGGAGGGGGAGATCCGAATGATAGGAGAAGACAGGAGGGAGAGGAATAGAGCTAAGAGCTGGACGGTTGATTGGCAAAACGGATAGAAGTCTGGAGAAGGGAGAGGATCATGGGACGGGAGGCCAAGAGAGAAAGAAAGGGGGAGGGGAGTGCCAGAGGAAGATGGAGAGCAGGCAAGGAGTGATTGTGAGGTGGACAGAAGGAGAAAAGAGAGAAAGAAAGGGGAAAAGATAAATAATAAATAAATAAATATGAAATGGGGTAAGAACGGGAGAAGGGGTCTTAACAGAAGTTAGAGAAGTCAATGTTCATGCCATGAGGTTGGAGGCTATCCGGACGGAATATAAGGTGTTGTTCCTCCAACCTGCGTGTGGCTTCATCTTGACAGTAGAGGAGGCCGTGTATAGACATATCAGAATGCGAATGGGACCTGGAATTAAACTGTGTGGCCTACTCTCTGTCCGCCAGAGAAAGCAGGATCTCCCAGCGGCCACACATTTTAATTCCATGTCCCATTCCTATTCTGATATGTCTATCCACGGCCTCCTCTACTGCAAAGATGAAGCCACACTCAGGCTGGAAGAACAACACCTTATATTCCGTTTGGGTAGCCTCCAACCTGATGGCATTAACACTGACTTCCCTAACTTCCGTTAATGCACCTCCTCCCGTTCTTACCCCATCCGTTATTTATTTATTTATATTATTTTCCTTTTTTTTCTCTCTCTGTCCCTCTCACAATCACTCCTTGCCTGCTCTTCATCTTCCTCTGGCGCTCTCCTCCGACTTTCTTTCTCCCTGGGCCTCCCATCCCATGATTCTCTCCCTTCTCCAGCCTTGTATCCTTTTGCTAATGAACTTTCCAGCTCTTGGCTCCATCCCTCACCCTCCCGACTTCTCCTATCATTTCGGATTTCCCCCTCCACCTCCCACTTTCAAATCTCTTCCTATCTCTTCTTTCAGTTAGTCCTGACCAAGGGCGTCGGACCAAAACGTCGACTGTGCTTCTTCCTAGAGATGCTGCCTGGCCTGCTGCGTTCCACCAGCATTTTGTGTGTGTTGCTTCAATTTTCAGCATCTGTGATTTCCTTGTGCCAAAGTTAGTATATCCTTTCTAAATTAAGGAGCTCAAAACTGAACACAATCTAAATGTAGTCTCACGAGTGCCTTAGAAACACTGAAATATAGAAAACCTACAACATAATGCAGGCCCTTCGGCCCACAAAGCTGTACTGAACATGTCCTTACCTTAGAACTTCCGAGGCTTACCCATCGACCTCTATTTTCTGAAGATCCATGTACCCAACGAGGGGTCTCTTAAAGGACCCGATCGTTTCCGCCTCTACCACCGTCCCCGGCAGGCCATTCCACTCACTCACCACTCTCGGCGTGACATCTCCTCTGCACCTATTTCCAAGCACCTTAAAAGTATGCCCTATCGTGCTAACTATTTCAACCCTGGGAAAAATTCTCTGACTATCCACATGATCAGTGCCTCTCCTTATCATGTACTCCTCTATCAGGTCACCTCTCATCCTCCGTCGCTCCGAGTTCACTCAACCTATTGTGATAAGGCATGCTCCCCAATCCAGGCAACATCCTTGTAAATCTCCTCTGCATCCTTTCTACGGTTTCCACGTCCTTCCTACAGCGAGCCGACCAAAATTGTGGACAGTACACCAAGTGGGGTCTGACCAGGGTCCTAAATAGCTGCAACAATACACCGTATGCCTTCTTAACCACAGAGTCAACCTGCGTAGCAGCCTTGAGTGTCCTATGGACTCGGACCCCAAGATCCCTCTGATCCTCCACACTGCCAAGAGTCTTACCATTATTGCTTTATTCTACCATCATATTTGACCTACCAAAGTGAACCACCTCACACTTACCTGGGTTGAACTCCATCTGCCACTTCTCAGCCCAGTTCTGCATCTTATCGATCTCCCGCTGTAAACTCTGATAGTCGTCCACACTATCCAGTACACCTCAAATCTTTGCGTCATCAGCTAATTTACGAACCCATCCTTCCACTTCTTCGTCCCGGTCATTTAAGGTTGGAATGACATTTTGTAATTTTCCAGTACTCAGGAACCATTCTAGAATATAGTGAATTCTGAATCATCTTTACTAATGCCTCCACATTCTCCTCAGCTATCTCTATCAGAACCCTGGGATTTAGTCCATCTGGTGCAGGTGACTTATCTACCTTCGGACCTTTCAGTTTCCCCCTCTTTCTCCCTAGAAATAGCAATGATACTTATTTCTGCTCCCTGATATTCTTAAGCTTCCAGCATACCGCAGGTCTTTCCACAGTGAAGAGTAATGAAAAATACAGATTCAGTTCATCCACCATTTCCGTGTCCCCCTTTACCACCTCACCAGTGTCATTTTCCAATGATGCAATATGTACTCTTCCCTCATTTTACTCCTGATATTTCCAAAAAAATTTTAGTATCCACTTTCATATTGTTGGCTAGCATATTTCATCTTTGCCCTCCTTATTGCTTTACAGTTGCTTTTTTAGTTGTTTTAATTTTTTTCCAATTACCTCCCACTAATGTTCGCTCTGTTTGCACCCTCTCTTTTACTTTTTGTTAGCTTTAACTTCCCTTGTCAGCCATGGTTGAGTCATCCTGCCTTTAGAATACTTCTTTTTCTTTGGAATGTATCTATGCTGTGCCTTCCAAATTGCTCCCAGAAACTCCATCTGCTGTTATCCCTGCTCGTGTACCTTTCCAATCAAATTTGGCCAGCTTCTCTCTCAGGCCTCTGTAATTGTCTTTACACCACTGTAATACGGATATATCAGACTTTCACCGCTCCCCCTTAAATTGCAGGGTGAATTATATCAGATTATGATCACAGTCTCAAAGGATTCCTTTACCTCAAGCTCCCGAATCAAATCAAGTTCATTATAGAACACCCAATCTAAGAATAGCAGATTCCCCGGTGGTCTCAACCACAAGCTGTTCTTCAAAAAATATATCTGGTGTCATTCTACAAATACTCTCAGAATTCCGAAACCATTCCTCTGACATCTTCCCTGAACTTTCCTTCAGTCACCTCAAATGGATGTCCGCTGGAATTGGCCACTTTTGCCCTGGGAGAAATAAAATCATCGAAAACCTACGAGGGGTGATTTATATGTTCGTGGTCTAATGCAGAAGGAGCCAATTTTAGAAAACCTAGCACATTTATTTTTCAACATAGTCCCATCCTACATTTACACACTTAGTCCAGCGGTCGTGGAGCACACGGATCCCTTCTTTGTTGAAGTCGGCATCTTGGACCTCCAGTAGTGGTCCACTGCAGGGGTGATTGATACGTTCGTGGCCTAAGGCAGAAAGAGATGAGTTATACAGCTCTCGTTACATGCACGTGCAGTGCAACTCTTCTGATTATCCAGAAATTTTGAAGTTTTCTAAAATTGACTCTTTCTACCTTAGGACACGACAATATCAATCACCCCTCGTAGGTTTTCTATGTTTTTATTTTTCCCAGGGCAAAAGTGGCCATACATAAGGTGACTCTGACAGGAAATGATAAAGTAGTGCTGGTGGTAGATTGCAGGGGAGGGTTAGTGAGTGGAGGTGTTGTTCGGTCTTTCTGCTTGGGGAAAGTCACTGTTTCTGAGTCTGGTTGTCCTGACGTGGATGCTACATAGCCTCCTCCCTGAGGGGAGTGGGACAAACAGTTCGTGAGCAAGGTGTGTGTGTTCCTTCATGATGTTCCTGGCCCTTTCCCAGCACCTTTCTGAATATACGTCGTTGATGGCCGTTACGCATTGGGAAGTTTTAACTGTTGTGAAATCTATCTCGCTCAACCTTTCCTCATTAAACATGCTCCCCAATCGAGGCAGCGTCCTGTAAATCTCTGCACCCTCTGCACATCTTCAGCTGTACAGTGCAATACATAATAATGATAATAAACTATTAAGTTACAAGAAGAAATGTATATAAAATAAAAATTAGTACCTAGAGCCAAAGGAGAAAAGAGCTGAGGAAGTGTTCTGGGGTTCACTGTCCGTACAGAAATCTGATGGTGGAAGGGGAGATATTATTCCAAAACCACTGAGTGTGTGTCTTTAGGCTGCAGTACCTCCCCCGTGATGACTGCAATCAGAAGGGGTCTGTCCTGGGTGACTGGGGGTCCTGAATGATGGGTGCCACCTTTCTGAGGCATCACCTGCTGATGGTATACTCGATGCTGGGGACACCAATGTCCATGATGGAGCTTGGTGAGTTTACAACTTTCTGCAGCTTTTCCCAGTCCTGTGCAGTGACCCCTCCGTACTAGATGGTGAGGCAACCCATTAAAATGTTTCCATTTGTGATAGTCTTTGGCATCTGTGTCACTCACAATTTTATACTCCTCTATAAGGTCACCCTGCAGTCTCATTGCAAACTATCGAATGGTGAAAGGCCGTTATGATAGAGTGCATGTGTAGAGAATGTTTCCTATGGTGGGAGAGTCTAAAACCAGAAGACACAGCTTCAGAACGTAGGGTGCGTCCTTTAAGAATGGAGATGAGGAGACATTTCTTTAGCCAGAGGGTGGTGAATCTGTGGAATGTTTTTGCCACAGGCAGCTGTGGAGGTCAAGTCTTTATTTATATTTAAGGCCGAGGTTGATAGATTTTTGATTGGTCTGGACATGAAGGGACACGGGGAGAAGGCAGGAGATTGGGACAAAGAGGAAAATTGGATCAGCCAGGTTGAAATAGCAGAGCGGACTCAGTGGGTCATTAAGCTTCTATATGTTAGGGTCATATGGTATGTTCGAATGATAATTAAACACCTTCACTGTCCACCATCTGCAAGTTTACTGATCAGCTCACCCACATTCTCATCCAAATCATTAATGTATTAGTCTATATATCAGAACATAAAAGAAATGCGATTGATTGTTTGATAATGCGGTGAATATGATTTCAGCAAGATTTCTGTTCAAATTCACATCCACTTGCGGCTTTTTCCATCTTCCCTGTGGAAAATGTTTCTCTTCAGCTCTTCTTAAATGTTTTCTACTCTCATATCACATCCATAAAATTACTGACCATGGCACCACCCTCTATCCCCTATCACAAACAAATGTTTATCCCCACAAGGATCTCTCTAAGTGCTGTGGTGATCTTCTCCGGAATCAACATCACAACTGCCCCTCCTCTCTCACATCCACTTCTTGAAACATAGAAACATAGAAAATAGGTGCAGGAGTAGGCCATTCGGCCCTTTGAGCCTGCACCGCCATTCAGTATGATCATGGCTGATCATGCAACTCAGAACCCTGCACCAGCCTTCCCTCCATACCCCCGATCCCTTTAGCCACAAGGGCCATATCTAACTCCCTCTTAAATATAGCCAATGAACTGGCCTCAACTGTTTCCTGTGGCAGAGAATTCCACAGATTCACCACTCTCTGTGTGAAGAAGTTTTTCCTAATCTCGGTCCTAAAAGGCTTCCCCTTTATCCTCAAACTGTGACCCCTCGTTCTGGACTTCCCCAACATCGGGAACAATCTTCCTGCATCTAGCCTGTCCGATCCCTTTAGGATTTTATATGTTTCAATAAGATCCCCCCTCGATCTTCTAAATTCCAATGATTATAAGCCTCGTCGATCCAGTCTTTCGTCCTATGAAAGGGCTGCCATCCCAGGAATCAATCTGGTGAACCTTCTTTGTACTCCCTCTATGGCAAGGATGTCTTTCTCAGATTAGGGGACCAAAACTGCATCCAATACTCCAGGTGTGGTCTCACCAAGGTCTTGTGGAACTGCAGTAGTACCTCCCTGCTCCTGTACTCGAATCCTCTTGCTATGAATGCCAGCATACCATTCGCCTTTTTCACCGCCTGCTGTACCTGCATGCCCACTTTCAATAACTGGTGTATAATGACACCCAGGTCTTGTTGCACCTCCCCTTTTCCTAATCGGCCACCATTCAGATAATAATCTGTTTTCCTATTTTTGCCACCAAAGTGGATAACTTCACATTTATCCACATTAAATTGCATCTGCCATGAGTTTGCCCACTCACCCAACCTATCCAAGTCACCCTGCATCCTCCTAGCATCCTCCTCACTGCTAACACTGCCACCCAGCTTCGTGTCATCCGCAAACTTGGAGATGCTGCATTTAATTCCCTCATCCAAGTCATTAATATATATTGTAAACAACTGGGGTCCCAGCACTGAGCCTTGCGGTACCCCACTAGTCACCGCCTGCCATTCTGAAAAGGTCCCGTTTATTCCCCCTCTTTCCTTCCTGTCTGCCAACCAATTCTCTATCCACATCAATACTTTACTCCCAATACGGTGTACTTTAAGTTTGCACAATAATCTCCTGTGTGGGACCTTGTCAAAAGCCTTTTGAAAATCCAAATATACCACATCCACAGTTTCTCCCCTATCCACTCTACTAGTTACATCCTCAAAAAATTCTATGAGATTCGTCAGACATGATTTTCCTTTCACAAATCCATGCTGACTTTGTCCGATGATTTCACCACTTTCCAAATGTGCTGTTATCACATCTTTGATAACTGACTCTAGCAGTTTCCCCACCACCGATGTTAGGCTAACCGGTCTATAATTCCCCGGTTTCTCTCTCCCTCCTTTTTTAAAAAGTGGGCTTACATTAGCCACCCTCCAATCCTCAGGAACTAGTCCAGAATGTAAAGAGTTTTGAAAAATTATCACTAATGCATCCACTATTTCTTGGGCTACTTCCTTAAGCACTCTGGGATGCAGACCATCTGGCCCTGGGGAATTCTCTGCCTTTAATCCCTTCAATTTACCTTACACAACTTCCCTACTAACATGTATTTCCCTCAGTTCCTCCATCTCACTAGACCCTCTGTCCCCTACTATTTCTGGAAAATTATTTATATCCTCCTTAGTGAAGACAGAACCAAAGTAGTTTTTCCATTAGTCTGCCATGTCCTTGTTCCCCATAATCAATTCACCTGTTTCTGTCTGTAAGGGACCTACATTTGTCTTAACCAATCTTTTTCTTTTCATATATCTATAAAAGCTTTTACAGTCAGTTTTTATGTTCCCTGCCAGTTTTCTCTCATAATCTCTTTTCCCTTTCCTATTTAAGCCCTTTGTCCTCCTCTGCTGGACTCTGAATTTCTCCCAGTCTTCAGGTGAGCCGCTTTTTCTGGCTAATTTGTATGATTCTTCTTTGGAATTGATTCTATCCCTAATTTCCCTTGTCAGCCACGGGTGCACTACCTTCCCTGATTTATTCTTTTGCCAAACTGGGATGAACAATTGTCATAGTTCATCCATGCGATCTTTAAATGCTTGCCATTGCATATGCACCGTCAATCCTTTAAATGTCATTTGCCTGTCTATCTTAGCTAATTCATGTCTCATACCTTCAAAGTTACCCTTCTTTAAGTTCAGAACCTTTGTTTCTGAATTAACTATGTCACTCTCCATCTTAATGATGAATTCCACCATATTATGTTCACTCTTACACAAGGGGCCTCTCACGACAAGATTGCTAATTAACCATTCCTCATTGCTCAATACCCAATCTAGAATGACCTGCTCTCTAGTTGGTTCCTCGACATGTTGGTTCAAAAAATCATCCCGCATACATTCCAAGAAATCTTCTTCCTCAGCACCCTCGCCAATTTGGTTCACCCAATCTATATTGAAGATTGAAGTCCCCCATTATAACTGCTGTTCCTTTATTGCACACATTTCTAATTTCCTATTTAATACCATCCCCAACCTCACTATTACTGTTAGGTGACTGTACACAACTCCTACCAGCGTTTTCTGCCCCTTAGTGTTATGCAGCTCTACCCATATCTATTCCACATCCTCCCAGCAAATGTCCTGCCTTTCTATTACGTTAATCTCCTCTTTAACCAGCAACGCCACCCCACCTCCTTTTCTTTCATGTCTATCCCTCCTGAATATTGAATATCCCTGAATGTTGAACTCCCATCCTTGGTCACCCAGGAGCCATGTCTCTGTGATCCCAACTATATCATATTCATTAATAACAATCTGCACTTTAAATTCATCCACCTTATTACGAATGCTCCTTGCATTGACACACAAAACTTTCAGGCTTGCTTTTACAACACTCTTAGCCCTTATACAATTATGTTGAAAAGTAGCCCTTTTTGATTTTTGACCTGGATTTCTGCCATGTCCTTTGCATCTGTAGCACAGTGAGGTAGTTTTGATTCTATTCAATGGGACAGCAGGTGTGAGGGGCTGAACAGCCTCCTCTTGCTGCTATTTCTGATGTTCAGAGCTGTGAACAGACTGAACTGAGGGAGGATAGAAGGGGTCAGGGAATAAATGAAGGTGTTGAACAGCAGTGTGGTCCCAAGTAAACAGACATCCGGCAAGTGAGCGGCTTTAAAACTGAGTCTGTAAAGGTTCAAGATCAGCCTGTCCCTGTCAGAGTGAATGGCGAGACTGGAGGGATGAGGAAACCCTGGCTGACGAGGGTCATTGAGGCTCTGGACAGGATGGAGTCGTGTGTCAGGGGAAAGAGACTGGGGTCCTCGAGGAGGAGAAGGGGTGTAGGAGATGGATATGCCTCATGGATATCTTGTGACTGTCTTATGAGGATAATGTAATTGTCTTTTGGAGGTCACCTGATGTAATTTTCTCTCCGATGTGAGGTCACATGATGACCTGGTCTTACCAGGTATGTAAGTGTGGACCCCTGGTAATGCAGTTAGTTTTCTAGTTAGAACGTTAGCCAGATACTCCGCTCCACTGCGTATTTGCTTTATGACGCAGTTTCGATTTAGAACGGAGTTTTACATTCTATTGTAAGGTACAAATGTTGGGCCGGCAGTTTAACCAGTCGCTGCCAGGTTTGTTGATGTATCTTTTCAGTAGTATTGGAGAGTGAAGACAGGAACCTGAAGGAGTCGTTCAGCGGTTGAAAGGATCAACCATTATTGAATTCGTTCAAGAAATAGTAATCTGCATGAGATAACCTCTGCTAAAAGTAACAGAAAAGGCTGTGTAGGATCTAGTATCTAGAGGTAAAGGTCAGTGCCTTTAGACCGTTTTATTTCCGTCATCATGAATCCTGCGGACAAGGCAGGATTCGGCTGGGACTTGCGTGACGTCGTGTCTTCGAGGAATTCTTTACTTCAGGAAAGTCTCTCCTAATTGACTGTATAAATCTCTTGCACTTTCGAATTTACCATTCTAAGAACTGTGTTTGAATGTACCACTTTAAGAACTGTTTTCTTTAAGAAGCAGTTTACTTCCGGTTAAGATTTTTCGTTTGTTTTTTTTAATATATTGAGCAGAGTTTAATAAATGTTTGATTGGTTTTATAAAACCTGACTCAACTCAATTCTATATTCTTTGTTGCTGGTCACGTGCCAGAGAACACTAAAAGGGGGAAATCAGGTGGTCATAAAGGGGACACAAGATAGGTTTAGCAGGTCAGATAAAGGTGATTCCAAAAAATTCTTTGAGTCTGTGGAAAATAAAAGGGTAACTGGTGATGGAATATGTCCCTTGAAGGATCAGTGTGGTCATCTATGTGTGGAGACACAGCAGATGGGCAAGGTCTGAAATAAATACTTCTCATCTCTATTTACTGTGGAGAAGGTGATGGAAGCTGGGGAATTCAAGGAGGAGAATACGAATGTCCTGAAATATAACGACATTACAAAGGAGGCTGGCCAGCTTGAACACATAAAGCTGAATAAATCCCAGGGTCTGACCCAGTGTATCCTCTGACATGATGGGAATCCAGGGAAGAAATTGCTGGGCCCCTGGCTGTCATATTTCAAACACTGAACACAGAGCAGTACAGTACAGGAACAGGCTATTCTACCCACGCTGTCTATGCTGACCATGATGTCATCACGTTTGCCTGCAAATGATCCATATCCTCCATTCCCTGTCTGTTCATTTCCCTGTTTAATTGCCTGTTAAACATCACGCTCGTATCTGCTTCCACACTCCCCATCCCAGCCGCACATTCCAGGAAGATACCACTCATTGTGTCCAAAACCATGCCTTGAACATCCCGATTCAGCTTTGACCCTCTTGCTTTAAAGCTTTACCCTTCACGTTGTGTCCTCAGGGAGATGACACTGACTGAGACTGTCTCATAATTAGAAGAATAAGAGGTGGTCTCACTGGCACAGACACAGTCTCACTGGGTATTGATAGGGTAGAGGCAGGAATGATGTTTCCCCTGGATGGGGTGTGGAACCAGGGGTCACAGACTCACAATAAGAGGTCGCCTCAGCAGCACAGAGATGAGGGAAAATTCCTCACCCAGTGTGCGGTGTACCTTTGGAATTCTCGACAAAAGATTTCTGGACTTAAAGGGCACAGCGATGATGGGATGGTGCAGGAAATTGGCACTGAAGTCAATGATCAGCAAAGTTCTGATTGAAGAGTAGAACAGATGAAAGGGGACGAATGGCCACTTCTTGTCCTGTTTCTTACTTTCATGAAACACAAATCGATCTTTGTGTCTATTAATTTTTAGGTCTTCTGTCCATTGGATTACACAGGGGAGGGGTAACACGTGCACTCTGTGTAGAGCATCCTCTGTACCCCGTGTTGACTGTATTCACTCCACTGTCTCCAATGCATGTAACAGTATGCAGAGTTTGTTGTATTCATTGTTTTTGTATCCAGTGAGAAACACGTCTGTGTAAGCGCCAGGGACACTTTACTGCATTTACACTGCGACTGTACCGAAATATCAGTTGTTGTTGTTGACTGCTGCGTCCACAACTGCCGAACATAGAACATTGAACAATAAAAGACAGGAACAGGCCATTCGGCCCACAAATCTGTGCTGAATATTGTGCCAATTCAATCTCATCCCATCTGCCTGTACATGGTCCACAACCCTCCATTCCCTGTCTGTTCATGTGTCTGTCTAAATGTGACTGAAATGTTGTTGTTGTCTCTGCTTCCACCTCCTCCCCTGGCAGCACGTTCCAGGCACCGACCATTCTCTGTGTGCCTCATCAATCTCCTCTAAACCTCTCCTCTCACCTTATATTTACTCCCGGTATTGACATTCCTACACTGAGAACAAGGAGAGTAATTCTCCACAACTCCTACTGGACAGTGGGGAGCAGCGAGTGTGTACCTGGCATCTGTTGACGCACTCCGTCCCGACAGGGTGAAGGCAGAATAACTGGAGCAATTCCCCCACCTGCTGGCCGCACAGGGAAATGCATCTTCTCCGGCAGTCTCTCGGATTTGTAAAGGTGAGTGGTGGAGGATTTTAGAATCGTATTAGGAACAGAACTATAACTCGGGATAGAAAGGTCCGCTTCAGGATCAGTGTGTGTGTGTGGAGCCAAGGGTGATTGACGAGGTCAGATTACGTGCCTGTCCTTAAAGTGAAGATGGGTGTGGAAGGTGGGAAGTTTATTGATTTTTCCAACATCCGCTTTTTCGTCCCGTCTGATGTTCTACGCTTTGTAAACCCGTGGTTCATCTTTGTGAATGTCCTGAATTCAGGACTCCGCCAATCCAGCTGATTAATGTGAGAAAGTTCAGTTCATTGCAGTGCCGCGATCAATGTGAGGATGAGGATGATGAACAGCCGGAAGATTCAGGGAGCGGGAAGCGCAGAATCAAATATCGCTATGATGATTGTACGTTCTAGTATCAATTGTTTGGCGACAAACGGGAGGTTTGTTAGTGCTATTGGGGAGGCTTTAAACTAGATTTGCAGCGGGATGGGAACCAGAGTGCCAGAGCTGACAGTGGGACTGGGGTGTAAATAAATGATGTTAAAAGTTCAAGTAAAGCCACAAATAGAAAGGTTGTGAGTGGTGGTAAAAATCTTCTGAGGTGTATATATTTCAATGCTAGGAGTATTGCGGGGGAGGCGGAGGAGTTGAGGGCGTGGATTGACACGTGGAATTACGACATTCTAGCAATTAGTGAAACTTGGCTACAGGAGGGGCAGGACTGGCAGCTTAATATTCCAGGGTTCCGATTTTTCAGATGTGATGGAGGCAGAGGAATGAAAGCTGTTGTTGTGGGGGTGGGGTGGCAGTATTGCTTGTCAGGGAAAATGTTACAGCAGTGCTCAGGCAGGACAGATTAGAGGGCTTGTTTACTGAGTCCTTATGGGTGCGGCTGAGAAACAGGAAAGGTATGGCCACATTAGTGGGCTTGTATTATCGACCACCCAGTCGTCAGCGAGAAGTGGAGGAGCAAATCTTTCGAGAGATAGCAGAGAACTGCAGGAAACATAAAGTTGTGGTGTTAGGGGATTTTAACTTTCCTCATATTGATTGGGACTCCCATACTGTTAGGGGTCTAGATGGGTTAGAGTTTGTAAAATGTGTTCAGGAAAGTTTTCTAAATCAATATATAGAGGGACCAACTAGAGAGGATGCAATATTAGATCTCCTGTTAGGAAACGAGTTAGGACAAGTGACGGAAGTCTGTGTAGGGGAGCACTTTGGTTCCAGTAATCATAACACCATTAGTTTCAACTTGATCATGGACAAGGATAGATCTGGTCCTAGGGTTGAGGTTCTAAACTGGAAGAAGGCCAAATTTGAAGAAATGAGAAAGGATCGAAAAGGCGTGGATTGGGACAGGTTGTTCTCTGGCAAGGAAGTAATCGGTAAGTGGGAAGCTTTCAAAGGAGAACTTCTGAGTGTGCAAAGCTTGTATGTTCCTGTCAGGATTAAAGGCAAATTGAAAAGGAATTAGGAACCTTGGTCCTCAAGGGATATTGCAACTCTGATAAAGAAGGAGAGAGTTGTATGATATGTATAGGAAACAGGAAGTAAATAAGGTGCTTGAGGGGTATAAAAAGTGCAAGAAAATACTTAAGAAGGAAATCAGGAGGACTAAAAGAAGACATGAGGTTGCCTTGGCAGTCAAAGTGAAGGATAATGCAAAGAGCCTTTACAGGTATATTAAGAGTAAAATGATTGTAAGGGATAAAATTGGTCCTCTTGAAGATCAGAGTAGTCGGGTATGTGCGGAACGAAAAGAAATGGGGGAGATCTTAAATGGGTTTTTTGCGTCTGTATTTACGAAGGAAACTAGCATGAAGTCTATGGAATTAAGGGAAAAAAGTAAGTAGATCATGGAAACTACAGATTGAAAAGGAGGAGGTGCTTGCTGTCTTGAGGAAAATTAAAGTGGATAAATCCCCAGGAGCTGACAGGGTATTCCCTCCTTGAAGGAGACTAGTGTTGAAATTGCAGGGGCCCTGGCAGATGTATTTAAAATGTCGGTGTCTACGGGTGAGGTGCCGGAGGATTGGAGAATGGCTCATGTTGTTTCGTTGTTTAAAAAAGGATCGAAAAGTAATCCGAGAAATTATAGGCCGGTAAGTTTGACGTCGGTAGTGGGTAAGTTATTGGAGGGAGTACTAAGAGACAGAATCTACAAGTATTTGGATAGACAGGGACTTATTATGGAGAGTCAATATGGCTTTGTGCGTGGTAGGTCATGTTTGACCAATCTACTGGAGTTTTTCGAGGAGGTTACCAGGAAAGTGGATGAAGGGAAGGCAGTGGATGTTGTCTACATGGACTTCAGTAAGGCCTTTGACAAGGTCCCGCATGGCAGGTTAGTTAGGAAAATTCAGTCGCTAGGTATATATGGAGAGGTTGCAAATTGGATTAGACATTGACTCAGTGGAAGAAGCCGAAGAGTGGTGGTAGAGAATTGCTTCTCCGAGTGGAGGGCTCCGACTAGTGGTGTGCCACAGGGATCAGTGCTGGGTCCATTGTTATTTGTCATCTATATCAATGATCTGGAAGATAATATGGTAAATTGGATCAGCAAATTTGCTGATGATACAAAGATTGGAGGTGTAGTGAACAGTGAAGAAGGTTTTCAATGCTTGCAGAGGGATTTCGACCAGCTGGGAAAATGGGCTAAAAAAGGCAGATGGAGTTTAAAACAGTGAGGTATTGCACGTTGGAAGGACAAACCAAGGTAGAACATACAGGAAAAATGGTAAGGCACTGAGGAGTGCAGTAGAACAGAGGGATCTGGAAATACAGATACAAAATTCCCTAAAAGTGGCGTCACATGTAGATAGGGTCGTAAAGAGAGCTTTTGGTACATTGGCCTTTATTAATCAAAGTACTGAGTATAAGAGCTGGAATGTTATGATGAGATTGCATACGGCATTGGTGAGGCCGAATCTGGAGTATTGTGTTCAGTTTTGGTCACCAAATTACAGGAAGGATATTAGTAAGGTTGAAAGAGTGCAGAGAAGGTTTTCAAGGATGTTGCCGGGACTTGAGAAACTCAGTTACAGAGAAAGGTTGAATAGGTTTAGGACTTTATTCCCTGGAGCGTAGAAGAATGAGGGGAGATTTGATCGAAGTATATAAAATTATGATGAGTATAAATAGAGTGAATGCAATCAGGCTTTTTCCACTGAAAAAGGCCTGTTTCTGCACTGTAGTTTTTCTATGGTTTCTATAATTATAAAGTATCGGTGCAGTTTCACGGCGCAGGATCGCCACCTGCTGCTGTGAACCGGTACTGCAGGAACGGCAGGCTCGAAATGCCGCGACTCTGCTGGAGCGAAGTCAATTTATTATCAAAGTGCGCAGACGTCACGATGTATCACCTTGAAATTCATTTTCTTGTCAGTGTTTGCCGCGAAATAAGTAAATACAATAGAATTTTGGGGAATCTTATCATAAATAAACAAATACAATATTTAAAAGAACAGTTTCTGTAAATAGTCATCGAATCACAGAGCACTACAGCAGAGAAACTGACCCTTCGGCCCATCTAGTTATGCGCGCTGTTATTCTGCCGAGTCTCACTGACCTGCACCTGGATAATAGTCCACCATACCCTTCCCATGCATGAACTTACCCAAACTAGATATTGAAATCGAACCACTTCCACAGGCAGCTCGTTCCGCACTCGCATCACTCTCTCAGTAAACACTCCAGCTTCCCCTGACATGTTTCACCCTTCACCCTTAACCTGTGAACTGTAGTTGTAGTCCCATCCAAACAGAGTAGAGAACTCTGCATGTATTTACCCGATATATACTGTTCCACTCATAATTGTGTAGATCTCTATCAAATCGGTCCTCGTTCACCTGAGCTCCAGGGAATTGTCCTCACCTATTCAACCTTTCCCAGTGGCTTAGGTCCTCACGTCCCGGCACATCCTTGTAAATTTTCTCTGTGTTCTTTAGAACTTATTGATATCTTTCCTGTAGGTAGGTGACCAGGGGGGCACACAATTTCCAAATTAAGCCTCACCAACATCTTATGCAACTTCAACATAATATCCCAACTCCAGAACTCAAAGGGTACTTTGATATATAAAAAGACACTGTGCCAAACACTTTCTTTACAACCTTTGTACCTGAGACGCCACTTTCAGGGAATTCCGGATCTGTATTCCCAGATTCCTCTGTTATACGACAGTCCTCAGTGCACTGACATTCACCCTGTAATTCCTAGTAACACACACAAAATGCTGGAGGAACTCAGCAGGCCAGGCAGCATCTATGGAAAAGAGTACAGTCGACGTGTCGGGCCTGCTGAGTTCCTGCAGCATTTTGTGTGAGGTGTCTGTGCAACACCTCACTTGTTTCCATTAAATTCCATCTGCCGTTTTCAGTCTATTTTTCCAGCTGGACCAGATCTCGCTGTAAGCTTTGATAGTCTTCCTCGCTGTCCACTGTGCCCCAGTCTGATGACCCTGGTTACCACACTATCATGCAGATCGTTGATATTGAAGACAAACAGCAATGGACCCAGCACTGATCCCTGGGGCACATCACTAGTCACAGGCGTCCAGTCAGAGATACAAATAATAAATAAACGCTGGAGTGCTGGAAAGCTGCTGGAATCAGTTCAGAGCTGAGGAGAGTGACGTCATCCACACCGGTTCAGGGGGCATCATTGTAGGGTAAATTTATTGTCAAAGTATAAAATGAGGGGCAAGAATTCATTGTTTCTGGAATGTGGGCGTCGACAGCAGCACCAACATTTACTGCCCACCGACTGTCCTTGAAAAGCGCTAAATAGAAACCATAGAAACCATAGAAACTACAGCTCATTCCATACTCCCACCACTCTCTGTGTGAAGAAGCCCCCAACTAATGTTCCCTTTAAACTTTTCTCCCTCACCCTTAACCCATGTCCTCTGTTTTTTTTTTCTCCCCTTGCCTCAGTGGAAAAAGCCTACTTGCATTCACTCTATCTATACCCATCATAATTTTATATACCTCTATCAAATCTCCCCTCATTCTTCTACGCTCCAGGGAATAAAGTCCTAACCTATTCAACCTTTCTCTGTAACTGAGTTTCTCAAGTCCCGGCAACATCCTTGTAAACCTTCTCTGCACTCTTTCAACCTTATTTATATCCTTCCTGTATTTGGTGACCAAAACTGAACACAATACTCCAGATTCGGCCTCACCAATGCCTTATACAACCTCATCATAACATTCCAGCTCTTATACTCAATACTTTGATTAATAAAGGCCAATGTACCAAAAGCTCTCTTTACGACCCTATCTACCTGTGACGATTCTTTTAGGGAATTTTGTATCTGTATTCCCAGATCCCTCTGTTCCACTGCACTCCTCAGTGCCTTACCATTAAACCTGTATGTTCTACGTTAGTTTGTCCTTCCAACGTGCAATACCTCACACTTGTCTGTATTAAACTCCATCTGCCATTTTTTAGTCCATTTTTCCAGCTTGTCCAAGTCCCTCTGCAGGCTCTGAAAACCTTCCTCACTGTCTACTACACCTCCAATCTTTGTATCATCAGCAAACTTGCTGATCCAATTTACCACATTATCATCCAGATCATTGATATAGATGACAAATAACAATGGACCCACCACTAGTCACAGGCCTCCACTCGGAGAAGCAATTCTCTACCACCACGCTCTGGCTTCTTCCATCGAGCCAATGTCTAATCCAATTTACCACCTCTCCATGTATACCTAGCGACTGAACTTTCCTAACTAACCTCCCATGCGGGACCTTGTCAAAGGCCTTACTGATGTCCATGTAGACAATATCCACTGCCTTCCCTTCATCCACTTTCCTGCTAACCTCCTCGAAAGACTCCAACAGATTGGTCAAACATGACCTACCACGCACAACGCCGTGTTGACTCTCCCTAATAAGTCCCTGTCTATCCAAATACTTGTAGATTCTGTCTCTTAGTACTCCCTCCAATAACTTACCTACTACCGACGTTAATCTCACCGGCCTATAACTTCCCGTATTACTTTTCGATCTTTTTTTAAACAACGGAACAACATGAGCCACTCTCCAATCCTCCGGCACGTCACCCATAGACAGCGACATTTTAAATATTTCTGCCAGGGACCCCGCAATTTCAACATTTGTCTCCTTCAAGGTCCGAGGGAACACTCTGTCAGGTCCCGGGGATTTATCCACTTTAATTTTCTTCAATACAGCAAGCACCTCCTCCTTTTCAATCTGTACAGTTTCCATGATCTCACTACTTGATTCCCTCAATTCCACAGACTTCATGTCAGTTTCCTTAGTAAATACAGACGCAGAAATGAGCGACTCAAGCTGCCACAGTCCGTGTAGAGTCATGTTTTAAATCAATTATTTAACAATAATGTTAGATACTGTTTATTAAGGTTACTATTCTATCAACAGATGAAACTATTGGACAATTAACGTGAGTGTGGATGCAATTGTATCTCCTAACCTCTACACCAAGAAAATTCTCACCGACCATCCATTTTCCACTCTCTCCCCTCGGAATCCTGGTTTATGCTTCTCTCCTCTATTCGGTGAAGGTCCTGAATATAAGAATCGGTCCATTCTTCCTCTTCAACTCAATTCAAGTTTAATTGTCATTTAACCACATATGAATACTCATGAACAGCCAAACGAGACGGCGTTACTACGGGGACAAAGTGTAAAGACACATAGCAACAATCACACACAGTAAACACACACAAGATCACAATCACGCAAAAAGAGTCCCGAAGCCCACCTACCCCCACCCCCCCCCCCCACCCGCCCCCACCCACCGCCATCTGGACGCCGCGGCTTGATGCATACAAGTCAACAAATCCACATCGAATATCGGTAAACTACAACGGCACATAATATAGAAACATAGAAACATAGAAAATAGGTGCAGGAGTAGGCCATTCGGCCCTTCGAGCCTGCACCGCCATTTATTATGATCATGGCTGATCATCCAACTCAGAACCCCGCCCCAGCCTTCCCTCCATAACCCCTGACCCCCGTAGCCACAAGGGCCATATCTAACCCCCTCTTAAATATAGCCAATGAACTGGCCTCAACTGTTTCCTGTGGCAGAGAATTCCACAGATTCACCACTCTCTGTGTGAAGAAGTTTTTCCTAATCTCGGTCCTAAAAGGCTTCCCCTCTATCCTCAAACTGTGGCCTCTCGTTCTGGACTTCCCCAACATCGGGAACAATTTTCCTGCATCTAGCCTGTCCAATCCCTTTAGGATCTTATACGTTTCAATCAGATCCCCCCTCAATCTTCTAAATTCCAACGAGTACAAGCCCAGTTCATCCAGTCTTTCTTCATTTGAAAGTCCTGCCATCCCAGGAATCAATCTGGTGAACCTTCTTTGTACTCCCTCTATGGCAAAAATGTCTTTCCTCAGATTAGGGGACCAAAACTGCACACAATACTGCAGGTGTGGTCTCACCAAGGCCTTGTACAACTGCAGTCGTACCTCCCTGCTCCTGTACTCGAATCCTCTCGCTATAAATGCCAGCATACCATTCGCCTTTTTCACCGCCTGCTGTACCTGCATGCCCACTTTCAATGACTGGTGTATAATGACACCCAGGTCTCGTTGCACCTCCCCTTTTCCTAATCGGCCAGCATTCAGATAATAATCTGTTTTCCTATTTTTGCCACCAAAGTGGATAACTTCACATTTATCCACATTAAATTGCATCTGCCATGAATTTGCCCACTCACCCAACCTATTCAAGTCACCCTGCATCCTCTTAGCATCCTCCTCACTGCTAACACTGCCACCCAGCTTCGTGTCATCCACAAACTTGGAGATGCTGCATTTAATTCCCTCATCCAAGTCATTAATATATATTGTAAACAACTGGGGTCCCGGCACTGAGCCTTCCCGTACCCCACTAGTCACTGCCTGCCATTCTGAAAAGGTCCCGTTTATTCCCAATCTTTGCTTCCTGTCTGCTAACCAATTCTCCACCCACACCAATACCTTACCCCCAATACCGTGTGCTTTAAGTTTGCACACTAATCTCCTGTGTGGGACCTTGTCAAAAGCCTTTTGAAAATCCAAATATACCACATCCACTGGTTCTCCCCTATCCACTCTACTAGTTACATCCTCAAAAAATTCTGTGAGATTCGTCAGACATGAGTTTCCTTTCACAAATCCATGCTGACTTTGTCCGATCATTTCACCTCTTTCCAAATGTGCTGTTATCACAGCCTTGATAACTGACTCCAGCAGTTTCCCCACCACCGACGTTAGGCTAACCGGTCTATAATTCCCCGGTTTCTCTCTCCCTCCTTTTTTAAAAAGTGGGGTTAAATTAGCCACCCTCCAATCCTCAGGAACTAGTCCAGAATCTAACGAGTTTTGAAAAAATATCACTAATGCATCCACTATTTCTTGGGCTACTTCCTTAAGCACTCTAGGATGCAAACCATCTGGCCCTGGGGATTTATCTGCCTTCAGTCCCTTCAATTTACCTAACACCACTTCCCTACTAACATGTATTTCACTCAGTTCCTCCATCTCACTGGACCCTCTGTCCCTTACTATTTCTGAAAGATTATTTATGTCCTCCTTAGTGAAGACAGAACCAAAGTAATTATTCAATTGGTCTGCCATGTCCTTGCTCCCCATAATCAATTCACCTGTTTCTGTCTGCAGGGGACCTACATTTGTCTTTACCAGTCTTTTCCTTTTTACATATCTATAAAAGCTTTTACACTCCGTTTTTATGTTCCCTGCCAGTTTTCTCTCATGATCAGTGCAGAGAGACAGAGGGGTGTAAAGTGAGGGTAGAAGCAAAAAGTACAAAGGAGAAAAGTAAAAGTGGCAGGCCGACAAATCCAGGGCAAGCATTAAAAAGGGCCACTTTTCAGCATAATTGTATAAGGGCCAAGAGAGTTGTAAAAGAGCGCCTGAAGGCTTTATGTGTCAATGCAAGGAGCATTCGTAATAAGGTGGATGAATTGAAAGTGCAGATTGTTATTAATGATTATGATATAGTTGGGATCACAGAGACATGGCTCCAGGGTGACCAGGGATGGGAGCTCAACGTTCAGGGATATTCAATATTCAGGAGGGATAGACATGAAGGAAGGGGAGGTGGGGTGGCGTTGCTGGTTAAAGAAGAGATTAACGCAATATAAAGGAAGGACATAAACCGGGAAGATGTGGAATCGGTATGGGTAGAGCTGCGTAACACTAGGGGGCAGAAGACGCTGGTGGGAGTTGTGTACAGGCCACCTAACAGTAGTAGTGAGGTCGGAGATGGTATTAAACAGGAAATTAGAAATGTGTGCAATAAAGGAACAGCAGTTATAATGGGGGACTTCAATCTACATGTAGACTGGGTGAACCAAATTGGTAAAGGTGCTGAGGAAGAGGATTTCTTGGAATGTATGCGGGATGGTTTTTTGAACCAACATGTCGAGGAACCAACTAGAGAGCAGGCTATTCTGGACTGGGTTTTGAGCAACGAGGAAGGGTTAATTAGCAATCTTGTCGTGAGAGGCCCCTTGGGTAAGAGTGACCATAATATGGTGGAATTCTTCATTAAGATGGAGAGTGACATAGTTAATTCAGAAACAAAGGTTCTGAACTTAAAGAGGTGTAACTTTGAAGGTATGAGACGTGAACTAGCTAAGATAGACTGGCAAATGATACTTAAAGGTTTGACGGTGGATATGCAATGACAAGCATTTAAAGGTTGCATGGATGAACTACAACAATTGTTCATCCCAGTTTGGCAAAAGAATAAATCAAGAAAGGTAGTGCACCCGTGGCTGACAAGAGATATTAGGGATAGTATCAATTCCAAAGAAGAAGCATACAAATTAGCCAGAGAAAGTGGCTCACCTGAGGACTGGGAGAAATTCAGAGTTCAGCAGAGGAGGACAAAGGGCTTAATTAGGAAGGGGAAAAAATATGTATGTTTATATAGTCTGGACACCTCAGCCCACCGATGTGGCAACCAATGAACCTGTAAGAAGGGAATAGATGAAGTACAAGGGCAGACTAAGAAATAATATTAAGTGGGAAAACAAAAGTTTTTTTTCCAATTGTATGAAGGGTAAAAGGGAGCTGAGAGTTGATATTGGACCACTGGAAAATGATGCTGGTGAGGCAGCAATGGGGGCAAAGAAATGGCAGATGACCTTAATGGGTACTTTGCATCAGTCCTCACTGTGGAATCACTAGCAGTGTGCCAGACGTCCGTGAGTGTCAGGGAGCAGGAGTGAGTGCCATTGCTACTACAAAGGTAAAAGAGCTAGACAAACCGAAAGATCTTCAGATGATAAGTCCCCTTGGCCAGATGGATTACATCCCAGAGTTCTCAAAGAGGTTGCTGAAGTGAGAGCAGATGCGTTGGTTATGATCTTTCAAGAATCATTTGATTCTGGCATGCCACACATGAGGCTGCTAGCAAGATGAAATCCGATGGCGTTATGGAAAATATACAGGCATGGATAGCAGAACGGCTGACAGGCAGGAGGCAGACAGTGGGAATAAAAGGGGCTTTTTCTGGTTGGCTGTCAGTGAATTGTGGTGTTCCTCGGGGGTGTTACGAACTGTAACGTTTCGACAAAAACCAGCAGCAAGAGATTTTACACTGAGTCTGGTTTTGATGTTAAAACCACTGTCTTTATTAGTAACTACTTATAATATAGTAACAACCAAGATAAACAAAAGTTAACAGTGTTATGTGTATATATGTGTGTAAATATAACTCACGAACCATTGAGCTTGGGGGAACAAGGTTTAGAGTCTTGAGACGGTACAGTAGGAAAGTTCAGTAATCACCGAGATAAATGATGGGAGAGAGATATTTGTAATCCAAAGTGAAACGTAGAAAAAAATTAAGCACGAAGTATTCTACAGATTCCACGATGGTAAAACGAGATATGTCGCCGTAGATCTTGTCCGTGGTGCCGTTCCAAATCCACATCCGAATGATCACCGAAAGTGACCCGTCACGGGAATATCGTCTTCCAGTGGTTACCACACAACAGACCCAGGCAAGGGCTACCAAAGTGATCCCACAAGATATCCCCAAACAATGACAGTCACACATTCGGTATGCACTCCGTGCCGATGTTTAACCCACCCTTGTGGGCACAAGAGAGTTCCAAGCCCCAGCTGTGACAAGCTGAAGCTACCGGCTTCCCTAGTGTCTCTCTGTCTCTCTCTCTCTGTCTCTCTCTCTCTGTCTCTCTCTCTCTCTGTCCCTCTCTCTCTCTCTCTCTCTCTCTCTCTCTCTCTCTGTTTATGAGTTTAAGTTCGCAGCAGCCTGTGACTGACGTCATAGTCCTGCCTCACTCAGGCGATCTTAAAGTGACAGTCCACAGTGAACGAAACCTGTGGGTTCGTAACAGGGGTCAGTATTGGGACCGCTACTTGTCGCATTGTCAGTGATTTAGATAATAGAATTGATGGATTTCTGGCAAAATTTACAAATGATACAAAGATAGGTGGAGGGGTATGTAGTGCTGAGAAAGCAATGCGATTGCAGAAGGACTTAGACAAATGGGCCAAAAAATGGCAGTTGGAATACAGTGTTGGAAAATGTATGATAATATATTTTGGTAAAAGGGAAAATGGTACAGGCTATTATCTAAATGGGGAGAAAATTTAAACATCATAGGTGCAAACAGACTTTGGAGTCCTCGTGCAAAACTACCAGAAGGTTAATTTTACAGGCTGAATCTGTGGTAAAGAAGACAAATGCAATGTGGACATTAATTTCAAGGAGAATAGAATATAAAAAACAAGGAGTAATGCTGAGCCTTTTTAAGACTCTATTCAGGCTGCACTTGACGTATTGGGCCCCTTACCTCAGAAAGGATGTGTTGTCATCGGAGAGAGTCCAGAGGAGGTTCACCAGGATGATTCCGGGAATGAAGCTGTTAACATATGAGGAGCGTTTGGCAGCTTTAGGCCTGTACTCACTGGAATTTGGAAGAATGCAAGTTGGTGGGTGGGGGGGGGGGGTGTGGAATCTCATTGAAACCTACGGAATGTTGAAAGACTAGATAGGGTGGATGTTGCGAGGATGTTTCCTGTGGTGGGGGTATGCAGAACTAGGGGGCACAGCCTCACAACTGGGGGTAACCCTTTAGAATAAATGTAAAGAGGATTTTTTTTTATTTAGCCAGAGTAGTAAATCTGTAGAATACTCTGCCAGAGACTGTGTGTGAGGCCAAGTCCGTGGGTATATTTAAGGCGGAAATTAATGTGGTTTCTTGATCGGTCAGGGCATCAAAGCATATGGGGAGAAGACAGGTGTGTGGGGTTAAGTGAGATCCGGGATCAGTCATGATGGACTGGTGTATCAGACTCGATGGGTTAAATGGCCTAATTCTGCTCCTCTGTCTTATGGTCTTATGCATATCATCTGTCACCTGGCCTCAGCCTTCGCCCGAAGCCCGACTCCTGCTGGACGAATCCGTGGCTTTGAGGCCCAGTTCTCGCATATGCAAGCACATATAAGATATCAGTAAAAACACAAGCAGACAAATATATGTTCATATAGTCTAGCCTCCTCAGTCCATTTTAAATCTTCAGTCACCACAAATGCGCTGCGCCGTCCCCGGTAGAGAGCGATGGCTCGAACGCCTCCCCTCCAGCGGCTGAAAGCAATCGACCCCACAGCTTGAGGCCCCAGTCCCCTGAGAGCCGCTAAAAATATCTGCAGTCGGCCACAACAGAGCTTGTCTCTCATCCGTGGTTGGAATATGGGAGGATCCCGGTGCACACAGAGGAACTCCCCACGGTAACGGGAAGGATAGCTTACAGACAACGCGGGAATTGAACTCTGATCAATAATCGCCGGCGCTGTAAACTGATTGCACTACCGCCAGGTTGCCGCGCCCAACTACCATAAATGTTCAAACAATCTACGCGAATCCCTTTTCCACCGTCACTCTGCACTTTCTCTGACCTGCAACATTTTGTTCCGACTCTTCCTGCAGTACCGGTGTCCGGCAGCAGGTGGCGATCCTGCACCGTGAATCTGCACAGATCTTCAGGCCGCTCACCATCGCCACCAACAACAGGAATTCTGCAGATGCTGGAAATTCAAGCAACACACATCAAAGTTGCTGGTGAACGCAGCAGGCCAGGCAGCATCTCTAGGAAGAGGTACAGTCGAAGTTTCAGGCCGAGACATCGCCACCGTCTGGTTACAAACGGCAATGGAATGAACTCACCCCGGCGCTGAACTGATTCCACAACCTCTGGACTCACTTTCAATGACTCCACACCTCATGCTCTCAGGATTATTTATTTATTCACTTACTATTTTCACAATGCATCGGTTGTTTACCAGTCTTTGTGTGGATTTTCATTCTATTGTGTTTCTGTGTACATACAGTGAATACCCGCAAGAAAATAAATCTCAGGTCAGGATAGAATCTGGTGACACAGACAGACGCTGATAATTCTTTTACTTTGAATGTTTGAACTTTATGGCTGAACCGACCAGAGAGGTTGATTCATCTTACACGTTTTCCAAATTTCCTTGTTGGCGGCGTTTTGATTGTGCATTATGTGTTAGTTGATGTGTATGCTTGGCTTGTACTCAACGCCCTGATTGACGAGAGACTGCAATAAAAAACGTTTGGCCCAAAGAAATTTTAAGTGTTGCAAGGAAGTATTTGAAAGTTGCTTTGTAGAGATGGAATATGGTAGAAATAAGACGTCAGTGAGATAATGGAGGCTGAATTCAGATGGAGAAACAAGGGCCAACGGGATAATGAGATCCACAGTTTAATTAGAAATCATTCAGGATGAAGTAAGAAATTGGATCAACACTGGCTTAGCAGGAGAAGCCAGAGATGGTTCCCTCTCTGGCCGGAGGGCAGCACAAGTGAACACCACAGGGTAGGACAGAAATGAGCGAACACAGGAGGGCAGCACCGCCTCAGCGTCTCCTCCCCTGAGCGACTGCCACAGGCCAGCCCGCAGCACCGGCCTCGGCCTAGACCTCCCCGTAACCAGTGTAATGCAGCTCTCCCGCCATCAGTCTCTCCAATGGACCAGTGAACCGGTGAAGTTTCTGCTGGGATTTGGGAATGAGGATTTAACTGGAGGAGAAACGGGACATAATTAGAGATGGGTAGGAATGGTTAAAGCAGAAGTGAGAGCATCCCACCAACTCCTGGGCCTCCGGGCCCACTGGACGCTTCTCCACTGCCTACGAACATTTAAATTATATTGTATTACCTTATTTATGGTAATATGTGCCGTTTTAGGTTCCGTTATAGACCCACATGTTGACCTGACAGGTTAAATACTGAGAGGATATTTGCCCTGGTGGTGTATGGTTTGGATGGGGGGTGGGGGGGGCGGTCGGGGTTTTGGAATAGCAGTTGTATCAGAATCATCAGAAATTCTGCTGAGGCTGGAAATCCAGAGCAACACACACAAAATGCTGGAGGAATTCAGCAGGTCGGGCAGCATCCATGGAGAGGAATAAAGAGTCGCCGTTTCAGACTGAGATCTGAAGATTTTTTTCAGATTCAGATTGAGATTTATTTATCACATTTACAAGGCAACATACAGTGAAATGCATTGTTCGTGTTAACAACCAACACAACCCCAGGATGTGCTGGGGACAGTCCGCAAGTGTCACCACACATTCCAGCACCAACATAGCATTTCCGTGTCCACAATGTTCAGTAAAGCTACACAGACCACAAAGACAACACTACACAACAAACATCAATAGCAAAACAACCCACTTGCTGCTCTCCCATTCACCCTCTCACACGCAAAGTCCTACAACAACAGGACAGGCCTCTGGGCCTCCTGTCCGGGAGTTGGCCATCCAGTTGCAACTTCCGGACTTCCCAAAGACCTTTTGGGCTTTGAACTTCAGTATCAACTCTCACACTAATTGATGATGTGCAGCTGATTTAGTGTCATCTGCAAACTTACTAATCAGACGATCTGTATTCTCACTCTCATCATTAATATATAGGACACGAGTAACAACAGTGACCCGGAACTGATCCCTGTGGTTCAGGTTTCACAGGTCACAGGCCTCTAGTCTGAAACACAAACCTCCACTATCACCCTCTGAATCCTCCCAACGAGCTGATCTTAGAACATAGGATGATTTTAGTACGGGGGGCATGGGAGCATGGTGGTTAG